>NW_006282186.1:278287-286704 GCF_000327345.1 Myotis davidii | reverse complement strand
GAGCGCTGGATGGCTCCGCCCAGGCCCCAGCCTAAAGCCTCAGTCTGAGGCTTGGGTCTGCCGGCGGGATCGGGTCCCAGGCGACCGCCGGCACTCAGGCCCCCAACCCGCTATCGCAGGTTGAGGGCGTGAGTGCAGGAGGACGCCGCAGCCGCCCCGCTGGCCCGCGTCCTGTTCTGCCGGTGGAATCGGTCTGGTTTGGGGGCGTGAGTGTGGGCGGATGCTGCAGTCACCCCGCAGGCCTGTGTCCGGGTCTGCTGGGGGAATCGGGTCTTGGGTGACTGCTGGCACTCACACCCCCAACCCGCTCTCAGATGGTGCGGTACCATCCTGCCTGCAATATGCAAATTAGCCGCCATCTTTTTTGGCGGTTAACTGCCATCTTAGTTGGCAGTTAATTTGCATATCTCGCTGATTAGCCAATGAAAAGGTTATCGGTCGTACGCCAATTACCATTTTTCTCTTTTATTAGTTTAGATATAGATAGCTCCTGTTATTTAACCATCCTTTTATTCAGAGAATGAACTCTACAGTGGTTACAATGAAAACCTGGTAGTATTTTTTGCAACTTAAAAAATTTTATTTACTATGTCCTTATAGTTGAGATTGGCCGCAGATTTTATTTCTTCTGGATTTGTTTTCAGGATTGTGCCACTTTGATAAGTAATTGAACTTTCAGTCTCTTTCTGATATATTTTAAATTACATCATAATTTTTTGTTTCTTGTGGGTATGGTAGAATTTGCTTAAATCATCTAGCCCTGACCCTATTTTTGGGGGGATATGTAAATCACCACTTTGACGTTATCTTACTATCTATATATATATAAAAGCCTAAGCGACTGGCTGACCAGATGACCATTTGACTGTCCGACGGGTAGCTATGATGCACACTGACCACTAGGGGACAGATGCTCAATGCAAGAGCTGCCAAGCTGCAGTGACTTGGCAGCTGTGGTTCTTGGGTGACACACCCGGAACCAGAGAGGAGGGAGCCCGATTCCAGGGTGCATCACCCGAGAACCGCCCTTTCTCAATATGAGACCCCTCAGTGGATGTTGGAGAGCCAGTTTAGGCCCTATCCCCGCAGGCCAGGCCAAGGGATCCCACCGGTGCATGAATGCACCGGCCCTCTAGTCTATCTATATACATAAAAGCCTAAGCGACCGGCCAACCGACTGGCTGACCGGGAGCTATGACGCGCACTGACCACCAGGAGGCAGACTACATAGGAGCAGAAACCACAGGCATGGAAACATGGAACAGACTGATGAATCTCAGAGGGAGGGGGGAAGGACGGGAAGAGATTAACCAAAGATCTTATATGCATACTAGAGGGCCTCTAGTATTTTTATAATTAAAGAAACCTCATGATGGTAGTCATGTTTCATTTTGCTCTTGTAGCCCCAGCACTTAATAGTACAATGCTAGGCACAAAGAAAGTGTTGAGAGAAAATTTGTTGAATGACTCCTAATAGGCTTGAATAGTGATTTTACTTTGCTAAAGTTTTATTTAAACTATGTTAATTTTTTTTATTTAATTTCTTCCTTTTTTTTTTCTCCTCAAAGTTCCACTCTTATCCTGGGGACCCAGCTTTAACTTTAGCATCTGGTATGTTGAACTTAGTGGCATTGATGATCCCGATGTAGTACAACCTTGTCTCAACTGGTACAGCAAGGTAGGACTGTATTTTAAAATCCTCATATCATGTTTCTAATGCCTGTAAAGAGAGGATTGTGTTACTCTCTTGTCTTCATTGAGAATAGTTTACAATACTGAGAATAATGGTAATTATTATGATTAACCAACTAATTGTATTAGGCATTTATATTCTCTCAGCTTCTAAGCAGCCTTTATTACTTATTAAATCATTACCACTCTATGAGATCAAGTACAGTTATTATCTGTATTTTATAGATGATGAAATGGAGCACTGAGAGGTTAAGTATTTTGCCTAAGATCACATAGTTATAAAGTGGTTAAGCCAGTATATAGACTCGGGCATTCTGGCTCCAGAATCTGCCATTATAGTATTACTATAATCTGACCATTAATTTTGTTTTTAACCTATATTGATTGAAATATTTAAACACAGTTTTTAGTTGGATAGTTTTGGTTCTAAATTGCTTTTGTCATATATGCCTTCATTCCTATGAAGAATTCCTTTATAAGTTTTGCTTTTCCTTTTAAAGAATTTGAAACAGTTTCTATAAATATTATGATCTTGTGTTTACAGCAAAAAGAAAAATTAAATTTACAGTTTTTAAAAATATATATATTTTTTATTTTAGAGAGGAAGGGAGTGGGAGAGAGAGCTAGAAACACCAGTGATGAGAGAGAATCATTGATCAACTGCCTCCTGCATACCCCCACTGGGATTTGAGTTGTGACCTCTTGGTTCATAGGTTGATGCTCAACCACTGAGCCACGCTGGCTGGGCATATTTAACGATTTTATTCATAAGTCATTTTATATAGATTCGGCTGAGAAATGTGAGTTTAAATTATTGAGAACTAGGCGTTCTGCTTTTAAAATATCTTCCATGCTTCATTTTTGTTTTTAATGTCTATTTATTTGACTCTTGGCTAATTTGGGGGAAGGCCTCTTTCTTGTCAATCTACTCACTAGTTCCTGATATTTTTATTTGTGAGTAAACTGATTTACTCATAGGAGATTGGGAAACAATATAGTATTTTTGTATGGAATTTCAGCTTTTTTGGTCAGTTTAATTGAGAAATTTTTGACTAATTTATTTTTGGCATTTGATTATATTCAATTTAAAATAGATGCTGACTTTTCTGTATATTTTTGGATCTCAATATTGTAAATTCTTTCAAGATAAAGACGATATTTTTAACCGTTAAGAAAACACCTTTACAGTGTAATTCACATAATAGATAGTAAGTTTTGGAAAGGTGCTTCTTTAAGTAAAAAAGATTTAGCTCTTCTGATAGTTGAATTTTCCCTTTAATCTATGAAATGAATGTGTGTTTTCTTTAATGTATTCACATGAACTCTTGATATTTCAGGAAGTTGCAAATTTCACCTCTTTCCCCAACACTGTGGAAAGATTATATTTGAGAACTTAAAGTTGTTCAACCACGTTCACTTTTCAAGTTGTCTATATTTACTCTGAACCTCTAGAAATTAAAATTAAAGTCTTTACCCTCTGAGAGTCAATCCTTTTTGAAGCATTAAAATTCTATTATTTCATAAATCTTCTACTATGTATCTACATGCCACCTGATAGAAAATTTAAATGGGGATATGATTCAGACTCCTATGGTCAACACAATAAGAAGGTATTACTGTTTAATATGGTTCTGGATAGTTATGATAAATTTGTATTTACAGGCCAAGGGTAAGAAACTAATAATGTAAAATTAGTTTGGGTATAGAATCATTTTTTTATTATTTGATGAGGGAGAATCTTGGTTAACTATAGTGCTTAAGGAAGTATTTTTGATAACCTTTTATTAATAAAAAAAATCAGCCAACTGATTTTTTTTTCTTGTGAAGCTTCCTAAAAGGTAGCATCTTATTTTCCTGTTTTATTAAAAGATATTGCTTACAAGTAAATCATATTTTTGTTTGATTATCATGTATTGCTTCTGTGTCATTAGTTTTGTTCATTCTTATTTAGAAAATTTGGAAATCTCAAAGCGTATTCTTGAATTTACTGTTTATCTTTAAAAATTCTTTATATGAGCTTGTATTTTTGGCATTCATCCTATTACAGAAAGATTTAGTAAACTAAACATTCCTGTTTTGGAATTCTAGTTCATTGAGATTTTTACTTATTGCTGTTTAAATAGATGAAGTAGTCGAGGATTAGAAATAATTATACAATTTAAGTAGTCTCTTTCTCATGATTTTGAGTCATAAAACCTGTTTGTGAATTTAAAATACATAAATATTTGATAATATTTGTCACTCAAGTAATAACTTAATACTAAAGAACCAAGAATAAAAAACATAATATAATTTATGTATATTATTTAATGGTTTCTATGCTTTCAGTACCAACATTATAATCTGATTAGTAAAAGCCATGAAGTTATAATTTTTGCAATCTTAAGGGGGCTTTCATAAATAGTTTCTCTGCTTTTCTTGAAAGTTGAGGCTCTAGAATTAGGTCTGGTTTCATCCATATCTTTCATCTTCATGAAAGCTATATCATATATCTTTATCTCATTCATATCTTTCTGTTACATACTTTGTGATCTTTGACAGGTTATTATAATTGACTAAGCATCAGTTTTGCCATTTAAAAATAAAAATAATGCTATAAGGAATAGGGTTAGCACATAAAAAATGCTCACTTTAGGTTTGTTAGTTGTCACTCATTATTCCTTTAGTAATAACTAAGCAAATCTCTTCTTTTCATATTTTCTCTTGTGTTCCAGTAGTACCGTGAACAGGAAGCCATTCGTCTTTGCCTAAAACACTTTAGACAACACAATTATACAGAAGCCTTTGAATCACTACAAAAGAAAACCAAGATTGCCCTGGAACATCCTATGTTAACAGATCTGCATGATAAACTGGTGTTGAAGGGTGATTTTGATGCTTGTGAAGAGCTGATTGAAAAAGCTGTAAATGGTATGTTATAGACATTAAACTTAGTTGGTTATTAGTGTGATTTCAAATATATTCAAGAAAGTTTTTTTTAAAAAGAATGTACGCTTATGTGGGTTATTAGTTTATTTTATTTTATTTTTGTTGTTGTTTGTTTTTTCTCTGTAAAGATTGTTAGATCCTTGGTTAGGAACCTCTTTTATTAAGATAGGTCTACAATGTAATGAAACTTGAAAAACAAAAAAGAAGCACATTGAATCACATAGCTAAATCTAAGTTGTCTTCTTGGGAAACTATGCACTTATAAATGAATGGTAACATTGACTAGCACTAAACCATGTTGGAAAAGGCTTTTAATGTTACCCTCAGTATTAGTAGCCTATTTATTTACGTTATTTTTGTTGGTAGCAAATTGTCATTGTTTAAAAGTGTAATTTGGCCCTAACCGGTTTGGCTCAGTGGATAGAGTGTCGGCCTGCAGACTGAAGGGTCCCAGGTTCGATTCCGGTCAATGGCATGTACCTTGGTTGTGGGCACATACTCAGTAGGGGGTGTGCAGGAGGCAGCTAATGGATGTTTCTCTCTCATTGATGTTTCTAACTCTCTATCCTCCCTTCCTCTCTGTAAAAAAATCAATAAAATATATTTAATAAAAAATAATAGTGTAATTTGAGGAAAGAGATGATGGATAAGCCAAAAATGTCATTAATAGACGGTTATAATGAATGAGGAAATTTATAATAGAAACATCTTCTGTGTGGTGTGAATGCTACATAGTTGATGATATTCTTGGGTTTTGAAAGAAATGTGAATGTTAGAACAATGTAATCTCGCAAGGTAACTATGTTGTAGGATGACACCCATTTGAATATTTAAGGTCTGATATGTTTTGTTCTTTTACAAAGGATCTCTGTTGTTGTTTTATAGCAGCAGTTTTCAATCTTTTTCATCCCATGGCACACATAAACTAATTACTAAAATTCTGCAGCACACCAAAATATATGTTTTGCAGGTCTGACAAAAGAAAAGATATAATTTTGATTTATTCACATTGAACAGCCATTGCTGTGTTGACAGCTGTCATTTTTTTATTTGACAATCTAAGAGAAAAGAGGTTAGTGCCCTAGACTAAATAGTCAGGCATTGCGCCCGGCTGGTGTGCTCAGTGGTTAAGCATTGACCTATGAACTAGGAGGTCACAGTTCGATTCCCAGTCAGGGCACATGCCAGGGTTGTGGGCTTGATGCCCAGTGTGGGGCATGCAGGAGGCAGCTAGTCAATGAATAATTCTCTTCCAAAGTTGGTGTTTCTAGCTCTCCTTCTCCCTTCTCTCTGAAACCAATGAAAAAAAACAGGTATTGTATGTTTTAAAATTGCATACCATTTGAAAATCTCTGCTTTATACAATGGCATCCTTTAAAACAGTTTCCCACAATGACTTCCATGGTGACAAAGAACAGAATAGGTGCTTCTGAATAATATATATATATATTTGGCCGAAACCGGTTTGGCTCAGTGGATAGAGCGTCGGCCTGCGGACTGAAATGTCCCAGGTTCGATTCTGGTCAAGGGCATGTACCTGGGTTGCGGGCACATCCCCAGTAGGAGATGTGCAGGAGGCAGCTGATCGATGTTTCTCTCTCATTGATGTTTCTATTTATATTAAATATATATATATATTTGGTCTTTGTACAGTTCCTGGCACACAGCTTCTATAGCCCTTGGAATCTGTGGAAGGATAAGAGTGTCTTGCTTGCTGAGATGACTGGTGGCTGGGTTCCTAGATAGCTTCAGATCTCCAGAAGGGCCAAAACATGTGATTAGAGGCTGGAAATTTCAGTAGCACCTCCCTCACCACCTCTAATGAGGGGAGAGAGATCGGAGATTGAGTTTAGTCACCAACAGCCAGTGGAACCTCAACAAAAAAAGGCCCTAAACAACTTGGCTCAAAGAGCTTTCAATTTGGTGACCACATGAGAGCGCTGGGAGAGTGGTCTGCCTAGGGAGGGCATGGAAGCTATACACACACACTTGCTCCCAATACCTTGCCCTATGCCTTTCTTCCATTTGGCTATTCCGGAGTTGTATCCTTTATAATAATAATAAGTAAATCACTCTCCTGAATTATGTGATCACACTGAGTTATTGAACTTTGAGGAGAGTTGTGGGAAGCCTTGATTTGTGACCTCTGGGACTTGTGCTTGGCATCTGAAGTGGGGATCATCTTGTGGGACTGAGCCGTTTAATTTATGGAATCTGATGCTTAACTCCAGATAGATAATGTCAGCATTAAATTGAATTGTTGGATACCTGGTTGGTGTCAGAATTAGAGAAATGGTTGCTGTAAGAAAAACCCCCATACATTTGGTGTCAAAAGCATTGTGAGTAAAAGCTGCTTAATGCTTGATGCTTGATATAAAACTTGTGGAATAAAATTTGGTGAATCTTTTATAGAAAGAAATAAAGAACCATAGACTTTCTCAATGTTTTTATATATTTTAATCTTATCACTGTTATCATCTAATATTATTAGGTACTCACTTATCAGATATTGGTAGCATTTTACAAAGGAAGGAAATAGAACCAAGTACTGCCTTCTTTATAAATTTAAAGTTAACTTAAATTGAGGTGCTTCTAGCTCCATTGAGTTACAACAATAAACCTGCCTCTCAGCCTTGTACATTGTTATTGCTTATTTAATTGGTAATGATGCCTGCAAATAAATGATTATTATGTATGAAATAGAATATACTTTGGAATATAAACAAATAAAATATATATGATAATCCTCCCCAAACCATAAAACTGCCACTAGTGAAAGGATATGTGTATGCATGTATGCCATTTCAGAGAACGAATTATATATATTTTTTAAACTTACAGAATAAGAAAGACACAAGTAATTTTATGAGGTTTTTGTTTTATTTCAAATTCTTGTCCTGTAATATTTTGTTAAAGTAAAGTAAACAATAATAACAACAAGAACTGACAACTTTCTGTAATTCTTAGGCTAAAAGCAGTTACATTTTAAAACTGTCTGTTTAGCTATATACACATTTAAGAGAATTTCTTAAAATCATGTCCAACTCATATACTATGTGGACTTATCTTTCCTGCTCTAGGAAGGAACCAAGTTAAATTGGTAGTAACTATTCTTGAGACTTAGAGCCAAGTCATATTTTTTGTACTCCTCAACTGGCTTGCAATAGTGTTTAGTTAATAAACATTCTTTCCAGGGTTGTTCAGTTTGCTGCTGACTTCACTGATGATAATTTGTTGGACAAATAAGGAAGTAAACATTGCAGAGTTTTTTGGCTTCTGTTCCACTAAAAACATAGCAGAAAAGGGCAAGAAGTTCCTCCTTGCTAAATAGGAAAGTCTAGAGAATCCAAAGCATCTTTTATTAAGCATCTTATAATGGGGGAAACAAAAATTTCCATATATATATATAGTATATTACACTCTTCAAGTATGGTCTATATTTTAAGAAAGTGTCTCTAATTAGCTTTATATTTGCCTAGAAATATCTTTACATTAAGGGTGATTCCTGAACCAATCACTGCCCCTTCCTTTCTGACACTGCCAGGGGAAAAAGGAAGAATCCAGTGATGATGGGCAAAAGTAATCACCTAGGAACAGGAAATTATCAAAGAAAACCTATTTTTGCAGTATTTATCTTATTTCCTTTTGAAATAAAAGTTTACTTTTGTGAAAAAAGGGTGAATTAAAGTTTCATAAATAGCACTCCAACAGGCTCACTAGTCTGAATTTCCTAAAGTTTCAACTTGAGGCCTTGGTCTTCTTTCCTCCCTCTCCTTTTACCTCCTTTTCCTTCTCTT
>NW_006282186.1:266907-278244 GCF_000327345.1 Myotis davidii | reverse complement strand
CTTTCCCTCCTCTTATTTTTTTCTCTCTGTAATCTGTCCCTTCTCACCCCTTGTTTTATGCAGTGGTTATTAATTATATGGTAGGCCCATTTCCCTCCTTAAAAGTTTTTTAAGTGAGATCTCAAATCTTGTTAGAGTTACCTTTGTGGCAAGGTTCTTAACTGCAAATTTAGTATTATCAATAGCTTTAGGACTATTTATATTCTGTATTTCTTCTTGAGTGAGCATTGGTAGTTTGTGTACTTGAGGAATATGCTCATTTCATCTAAATTGGTGAATTTATTGTTATAAAGTTGTTCATAATATTTTGTTATCCCCTTCATACTTTTATGTCATCTCTTATTTTTGATACTGGTAATTTTTGTCTTTTTTTTCCTTAGCAGTCTAGCTAGAGATCTAATACTTTTATTTTAAGAAAACATTTCTTGGTTTCTTGGTTTTGTTTTGTCTTTTTCACTCTCTATATATGTTTCTCTCTTTCTATTTCATTGATTTATTTTGTCTTTATTTCCTTCCTTCTACATGCTTTTGTTTTAATTTGCTCTTTCCTATTTTCATAAAATGAAAGCGGAGGCCATTAACTTGAGATCCTTCTTTTCTAATGTAGGATTTGATGTCAAGAGTTTCCCTTTAAGCATTGTCTTAGTTCTAAGTCACAAATTTTGTTATGCTATGTTTTATTTTTGTTCTGTACCCTTTTTAAAAAGAAGTATCTGCTGGAAATTTAGTTGGATTCCTTAAAATCTGCCTTTTTTAAGTCTGCAGGCTGACACTCCATCCACTGAGCCAAACCAGTTAGGGCGATTATTTTTATTTTTTGTTAATCCTCACCTGAGAATATTTTTCCATTAATTTTTTTTTTAGGGAAAGTGGGAAAGACAGAGAAACATCGGTTGAGAGAAACACAGCCACTGGTTGCCTCTTGCACAATCACTGGCCAGGGCCTGGGCCGAGGAGGAGCATGTAACCAAGGTATATGCCCTTGACTGGAATCGAACCCAGGACCCTTTGGTCTGCAGGCTGCTGTTTGGTCCATTGAGCCAAACTGGGTAGGGCAAATTTGTCCTTTTTTGATTTAACCATTTGTTTACATGTTTGAGTTACTGATAAGTATATACATTTAAACCTACCATTTTACTTTATATTCTTTGTCATATCTGTTCTTCTTTTTGGTTGTTGTCTCTTGTTTTTACTTTTTAATCTTTTCATTTTTATTCATTTGGAAGTAATGCACTCTGTATATTTTATTTATGATTGGTCTAGAAATTATGACAAGTATACATACTTAACAAAATTCAGCAGTTTCTTTTCCCTCTTCCCTTTCAACCATTACCATATTATTAGCATAGACTTGCAACTCTCATCTACTTACCTTCCAACTCATGCTATTGTCCTTTATTTGAAATTTCATTCAAAGACCTTATAAAATAGTATTGTTCTTGTTTTGTACAGCCAATGTTCATTAATTTTACCCAGATTTTTTTCTTCATTACTGTTTGTATTGCTGATCTTATAAGTAGGATCATCTTCCTTCTGCCTTAAACACTTCCTTTACAATTTCTCCTAATGCAGATTAACTCAGTTTTCATTTGCTTGACAATTTTATGTCTTTTCTTGAATATATTTGCTGGATATGAAATTTTAGGTTGACAGTTACCTTTTTGGATATTATTCTGCTGTTAGCCAGTTTTTATTATTGCTATCAAGAGTGTACTATAATTTTCAACTCTTGCTCCTTTGAATTTAAATTTTTTTCTATGGCTTTTTAAGTGTTTTATTTTAGTTTTAGATTATTTTAAAGTTATATTAACAGGGCAACTCCAGTGTGGCAGCACTGTTAACTTTGTGTATTTTGTTTCCTTTTAATTAAATATATGTTGCCTTTGTCTATTATTTCTTTCATTTTCTCATTTGTTCTTTTTAACAGCACATTTGTGCTGAATTCTTCAAGCTTCTCTAAATCCTTTATCTCATTTCCATCACTATGTTATTAGTATGGTCTTACACCTTGGCCTTCATTTCTGTGATGTTCTAATTTTTTTCTTTTTCTTTTCTTTCAATTCTGACAATTCATATTTTATTTCCTCTTATTGCTTTACCATATCATTTTCAAATATTTATATCTCTACTTTTCAACTGTTTATAGCTTTAATTTGTGCTTATATTTTATAGAGAGGGTTGCTTACTTAACTTTTTTATATTCATGGTAAAATATTTAACCATTTTCATCTATTACATGCCTGCATTTTTCTGTTAAATCAGATATATTTGCCACTTAAAATAATTCTTTTCCTTTTTATATCTTTGTATAGCTCTTGAGTTGATTTTTTTTTTTTTAGTATTATGAATCTTTAAATGAGATGATTTTCTTATTGGTCAGTAGCTAGGATTGTGTTCTAGGATAGCAAGATTTTTGCTTTTCACCTTAGGATACTGTTTCTTCTCAGCAGTACTCAACATGCAAAATCTTTTCCCCCCCACCTGACTGCCAGGCTGCTTTTGGAAACATGGCTTTTTTCCATATTCTTGCCCATTCATGTCTTTGTGCCTTTGTTTATGCTGTATTCCCTTACCTGATTACTTTCCTTTATATCACTATTCACTCTTAACTCATTCTTCAAGGCCAGCTCTTTTAAGATAGCTTCTTTTATTATTCCTGTACTCCAGTCACTTCCCCTTCTCTTAACTCCTTTTAGCCTTTGTGTTGAAGTTCTCATTTTGTGTGTAAAAGATTGTTAGTTTTCTGCCAAGTATAGTTCCAAATTTTACATAATTATCATTATCATAACTAACATGAATTTGAGGGTGTTAATGTGCCATTTACTCTTCTGAATTCTATATAAAGTCAAGGCTGGGTAGCTCAGTTGGTTAGAGCAGTGTCCCTATACACCAAGGTTGATGGTTCAAGTCCTAGTCAGGGCACATATATGAAACAACCAATGAGTGCGTAAACAAATGGAACAACATCTCAGTGTTTCTCTCTCTCACTCTCTCGCCTTCTTTCCCTCCCTTCCTCTCTCTCTAAAAATCAATAAAATTTTTTTTTAAATGTATGAAACCCTTTATAAGAATTAATTTGTTTAATTCTTACACCTACTTTCTAGGGTAAGTATTGTTGTTATCCCCATTTAATAAATGAGAATGATTAAGTAATTTGTCTAAGACAGTGTAAGCTAGCAAGTGGCAGAACTAAGATTTGAATCCATACTTTTTACTACTATGCTTTACTATCCTAGATTTACAGGTTCGGTTTTCCCATTATTATTGTACTATAACTGCCTTAATTCATACTTTTCTTCAGAAATTGAACAAACTGCTGAAATACATTTTTTAAAAATCTTTTACCTAGCCATTATTACTCTTGAATTATCAACAAGGTTTTTATGCTCTACACATTATTTACCTATAAATGAATTTTTAATTTTTAAAAAATGTAATCTGTGTTTTGATGAGAAATCAGGCAGCAGTACTATAATCTCTGCTGTTTTTTGGGGGGATCTTAGGTGAGGTTTGAACATTATTTTTTTCTTTCGGTAAAAGCTTCCTTCCTAAGTTTCATATTTTGGCATGTACTTTTTAAGATAGTGTACACTATTGGAGATAAGAACAGCTTGTGACTAGTTTGGACTATATGAAATGTGTTTATCCTATATAATAAAAGCCTAATATGTCAAGTGTCCGGTCATCTATTCAACCAATCAAAGTGTAATATGTTAACGACATGCTAAGGTTGCTCAACCTCTCGCTATGATGTGCACTGACCAGCAGGGAGCAGATGCTCTGACCAGTAGGTTAGCTTGCTGCTGGGGTCCCGCTTGGGGCCGGACACACCCTGGAGCCCTTCTGCAGACCCTCCCTGGCTGGACAACGTCCCGCGTCCCTCCCCAGCCCTGCTTGCGCACCAGTAGGGTACCTCGTCCTGGCCTGTGCCCTCTTGCAATCTGGGACCCCTCGGGGGAAGTCGGAGAACTGGTTTCAGCCCGATCCCACAGGCCAGGCCAAGGGACCCCACTGGTGCATGAATTCGTGCGCTGAGAGCCTCTAGTTTATAATAATCATAAGGGGAAAATGAGTAGTTTTGGACTGGAGCCTTTAAATAGTTTGAAAATTGTTAGCAACTAGGTCTTAGTGTGCTTTCTCCAAAGTTATATTTCCATTTGTTTTTTATAGTTTTATTTTTCTGATTTCCTATTTTAGATTTTATCAAAAATAGATATATAGAAATATTAGCAACTGCCTGGCTTCCTCTTTAAAAATAGCATTTTTAAAATGTAGATAGTTCACAGGCATGTTTAAATGCCTCACTGTTTCATTTGTTATTTTTATAGATGAGAATGTCATTGTTTCAGTAGAGAGCCTAATTTTTTTTTGCTGAATTATATAGAATATCAAAACAAAAGGCCTTTCAAGAATTAGAAATATAGGGAATATTATTTGGGATAGACATGTGAATTTCTCATTTGTTTTTAGATTCTGAAAGGAAGTTCTTGAACATTAAAACAAGGTACTGAAAGCAATGTATTTTGAAAAAAAATCTTTACCCTGTTTTAATGTTTGAAGCGTTTTTATTGATCGCCTCAAAGAATTTCAACCTTATGACTTCGATTTCTAAAACTTAAATTTTTTCTATTAAAAAATTAAGTTTCTTTAGCATGTCTCATATGGTTTTGAAATGGATTTATTATTTACCAAAGCCTTAATAAACATTTGTATTACTCCTTTTCTTTTTGAAATGTAAAAGAAGATTCTTAAGTATGTTATTTTATTGAAATAGTGACTAAATGTAAGCTGCTTCAGATTTGATCAGGGCTATTTATCGATAACCCAGTTTCCCTGGCAAAGGGCAATAATATGTCTTTAAATGAGAGTCATCATTATCATGTTTCTCTGAAAAGTGCAGCATTCTTTTTTTATCTCTATTTTTTATTCGCAGTGTTTGGATGATTTAATATTATAAAATGAAAATGTCAGAAAAGTAATAATAGAGTGGGTTATTTGTAATGTAAAGAGATGTGAGAGGGCTATAATTTATGTGCGTGGTTTTTCCCCAATTGATTTTAGAGAGAGAGGAAGGGGAAGGGAAGGGTGAGAAAGAGAGAAACATTGATTTTTGCCTCTCGCACCCCTCCTGATCAACCAGGGATTGAACCATAATATGGCTATGTGCCCTGACAGGGAACCAAACCTGTGACCACTCAGTTCACAGGACAATGTTCCAGTCAACTGAGCCACACAAGGCCAGGGCCGTTTCTTGCTTTTGTGTCTTATGTGAAGCCATGATTTCTCCAAAAGAAGAAATCATTTTTGCTGTTGTTATTGTTGTTTTTGGTAGAACAGCTAGCTCACAAACTGGCCATTGATATACAACCACTTCCAACTAACAGGAATGCTTCTGTTTAGTTAGTAAGTATTCTGGAGTAATGGCAAACAAATGTTCCAGAGAAGAATCAAAACATAAAAAGTAAGCTTTAGCCACAGTAGCCAGTGTCTTAAGAGAGAGATTGCATTTTTTCCTTTAAATTGTAAGTGATATATTTCAACTTCTTTAGTTTTATTATTCTTTTATTATATTGAATTTGTTTAATATCGTAGTAGAATGATCTAGTATGGTGAGTTTTTTCCCCAGAGTCTTATGTGTGTGTTTTCATTTTACCAGGTCTATTATTAGAGTATTTTATGTTAGATTTCAATTTAAAAACTAGTCTATTATATGTGTGTTAGTCTGTTATATATATGTGTTTATCTATATTCACATGCTGTCTATGAAGATTTGAAAAGGTTTTGGACTTTGGAATGGGGCTTTATACTGTTTTCTTTAGAGTTGTTGGGCATGTTATTTAACTTCTCTAAACCTTAATTTTCTAATCTTTGTAGTAATTAATGGCCATTGCATAGGTTTATTTTAAGTAGTAAATGAGTAAACCTTTGTGGTGTCTTTACACAGTAGATACTCAGTAAAAGTAATTTCTTCTTTTAAGGTCTTTTTAAAAGTTATTTCCAGATTTGATAGTACCATCCTATATAATAAGAGGATAATATGCAAGTTGACCCTAAGGGAGGAACAACCGGGAATGACTGGTTGCCATGACATGCACTGACCACCAGGGGGCAGACACTCAATGCAGGAGCTACCACCTGGTGGTCAGAGTGCCACTCAGCCAGAAGCCAGCTCATGGCTGGCCAGTGCAGAGGACCAGGCCTAAGCCATTAGTTGGACATCCTCGAGGGCTCCCGGGCTGCCAGAGGAATGTCTGACTGCCAGCTTAGGCCCGATCCCTTAGAGAGTGGCCCTAAGCCGGTAGGTGAACATCCCTCAAGGGCTCCGGGACTGCAA
The DNA here is from genome assembly GCF_000327345.1 of Myotis davidii. Classification (NCBI taxonomy): domain Eukaryota; kingdom Metazoa; phylum Chordata; class Mammalia; order Chiroptera; family Vespertilionidae; genus Myotis; species Myotis davidii. The sequence continues at coordinate 271,910 of NW_006282186.1, read as the reverse complement.
GAGGGCGCAGACTGAGAGACACCCCCCCGCCCCGCCCCTCCAAGTGCACGAATTTTCGTGCACTGGGCCTCTAGTATCTACATAATTTTCTTCAAGTTTTCTAATCGTCTACACAGAAGAGTAAGAGATAGCAAAGAAAATTGTAACGGCAGCGCTTTTGGGGACCCTAGCTGACCCTGGCGGGGCTTAATTGTGGTAGTAAAGTACAGTGGGGCCTTGACTTACGAGTTTAATTCGTTCCGAGACCAAGCTCGTTAAGGAGCTCGTTAACTCAAATTACTCTGTCAACTCAATGCAAAAAATCGGCAGAGAGACAGCTGGTATCTCAAAAAACTCGTTAGTCGGGAAACTTGTAATTCAGGCCCCACTGTATTTTGTGTGGACTGGTAGACTTGTCAGGGTGCCATTATGTACTAGGAATGTGCTTTATTGAAAGGAGAACTTTTATGAGTAGATAGTTTAAATGTAAGGAACTTAGTAACATTAAGGTGACTAGAGGAAATGACAACCATGTGGCTAGGAAACTTTCCCACCCCCTGTCTTTTTTTCTGTTCTAAGCATTTAATATACTGAGCATTTCTAGTTATACACTATTAACTGTCTTATTCAGAAGAAGATTAATTTTATTGACTTAGAGTAAGATCATAATTTCTAATGTTCTCTGTTTGGGGTACTTAATATTATAAATTTTAAAAGTAATATCTTCTGCAATCCTGATTGTAAATCCTTTGGGCATATTTGGACATATACTTTATCCTTGTTTAAACAAGCTAATGTCCCCTGGCCCTGTGGCTTGGTTGGAGTGTCGTCCCATGTACCAAAAGGTTTCGGGTTCCATTCCTGGTCAGGGCACGTAACTAGGTTGTGAGTTTAATCCCCTGTCAGGCTGTGTACCAGAAGCAACCAATTGATGTGTCTGTCTGTCTCTCTCTCTCTTTCTCTCTTTCTCTCTTTCTCTCAAAATCAATGAAAACATATCCTTGAATGAGGATTTAAAAACTTAACTGTAAGTGACTCTACCTGTCTTCCTCTCCCTCCCTCTCTAAAAACTCAATAAAAACATATCTTTTGGCAAGGATTAAAACAAACAATAAAAAAGCTCATGTCAGTGTACAAAGTAATGCGTGTAGAAACACAGCTGTGTCTAGTGAGCTGGCAAGAATAGGCATTTCAGGGGTAACCAAAGGTGTGAGATGACTTATACTGGTAATATCTGTGTGACAAAGTGTTCCTGAGGTTCAGAAAATAGTTCCATATATCTGGTGGTTTTGTGGCTTTCCTTCTGGTAATTATAGTGTTTGATACAAAAAATTGGGGTAACATAAAAGTACAAAGAAGAAACCCCCAAGTCAAAACTCACCCTAATCTTGTCAAACAAAATCACTTTTAACTTTTTGATGTATATGTCAATGTTGAATTTTTGCCGTCTGTGAGTTGTGTGTATATTTAAAAAATTATTTTATAAAAGTTATATAATGTTTGAGAGTTTGCTTGTTTTTACTTTGAAAATTACTGACAGTAGTTTCTTAGGACAGTTGTCTTTGATAGGAGAAAAATAGAATGAAGGTCTTGATGGGTAGAGTATTTGTAAGCTTTTCAGGTCATTAAGAGTGAGGCTAAGATTGTTTGAAAAAGCAATTAGAGAATTGAATTTTACCTGCAGTGTCCAGAATGACTTAAGATTGGAGATGGGGTCCTTCATCTGATGAGAGCTGTTTCTGTGGTCACTCCTTTTGGAGAATTCACAGAATTTTCCCCAGTGGGATTGTGATTTCTCTCTCAGAGTAGTCATAGAAGGCATAAGGGGAAAAAAGGAGATAGAGACTTTTCTAAGATTAACATAAGGTAGAACCAGCCAGACACACATATTTTCAATAAATACACTGAGTGGCCAGATTATTATGACCACCTGATATTTGTAGGCAAATTAGCTGTAATTTCATGCTGAAGTTGCTAGAGGGCCAGATCATTATAAATGTCTGAATAGCACAACATACCTAAGTATCGTTGCTGATCAAGTTCATCCTATCATGTTGATGGTGTATCCCATCACCATGGCTTCTTCCAACAAGACAATGTGCCATGCCACGGTGCTCATATTGTGCAGGAGTGGTTTCAAGAACATGAGGGAGACTTTACCTTGCTTAGGTGGCCCCCACAACCACCAGCTCTCAATCCAATTGAGCATTTGTGGGACGAAGTTAAAAGAGCCATCAGGCAGCTGGTTCCACAACCATTAAATCTCACAGAACTGGACAGTGCTATTCATCAGGCCTGGTGTCAGATTCCTCGCATCACCTTTCAACATCTCGTGGAGTCAATGCCAAGAAGAATTGCTGCAGTATTGAAGGCAAAAGGTGGCCCAATGAAGTACTGATGGGGTGGTCAATAATCTGGCCGGTCATAATAATCTGGCCACTCAGTGTATATTGGTTCTAACAATGGTAAAGTTCTAACATGCTTGCATTTGGAAGGAACTTCTGGCTCTATCCAATGCTTAAAAACCATTTTTTTCAGATAAAGAACTTAATTGACTTAAAGTCGTGTAACTATTATGGGAGATAAGTAATACGGTAATTCGTTACTTTTAAATAATGTGAAATTTATTACTTTTATACATTTATTTTTGCTTTGTATTTTTCATATGTGCAATTTGCTTATCTCCCTCAATTTTTCTACTCATTTCTATATATTCCCATCTTTTACTTTTTCTCTCTCCTCTTCATTAGCTATTATAGAATTAGTGTATATTTTAAAATCATTGTCTTTATTGAATAATTTTATTTTCTCTGTTTAAAAGGAGTATTTAAATTGTTTTTTTTATTGTTGACACTATTACAGATGTTCCCATTTTTCCCTACTTTGTCCCCTTCCACCCAACCTCTCCCCCACACCCCCTCTGGCCATCATTGCACTATTGTCTGTGTACTGTTGTTTATGTCCATGGGTTATGCATATATGTACTTTGGCTAATCCCTTCACCTTCTTTCATCCAGTCTCCCTTCCTGGATGAGAGAGTATTTAACTTTTATGTGCCTTTCTCAAAACTGAAAAAAGTTTAATTACTGTTTTATTTCCATATAATTTTAAATTTACAATTAATATTTTTACTATAATCTTATCTTTACTATTATTAAGAGTTCCACAACATTTTATCTGAAAAAAGGATATCCAGCTCTGGTAATAGGGAAGAGAATTGGTTAAAATAGGCTCAATGGGGCAAGAATTATCAGAAAAGCCTATGGGGAGTAAATTATATTATAGAAACTTTCTCACTAAAATAAATTGTGAATCTACTTGTTCCTCTTACTTTGACAAAATATAAATGCTAATTTATGAGTACTAATTTTAAAAGAAAGAAAGAATATTAGAACTTTCTTTTTTAAGGAATTTAGAAAAGTCCAGAAGGCAAAGAAAAAGAAAAAATTGAGTGTATATATATGGAAGTTTCCATTAAAACCATCTGGAAAGACTTGAAAGTGTAATGGTGTGGTTACAATTCAGCTTCATGATTAGCCAGAAAAAGAGATTAGGGAGATTTCTGTATATTACATAGTCCATAGCAAATATACAAATCATGGAGAATAGACAGTTTTACTTGTAAGTTCTTTGGGAAAGTATTTGCTCTCAGTGACTAAGCAAAAGGGAAAATCTTTATTCAGATTGAAATCAGAGTCAAATGAAAGAATTTATCGTAAAGGTAACTTTATAAATTATAACCTATTTGGGCTCCTGTAAAAGAAAATCATAGTTTAAAAAGTAAGGAACTGTTATTATATCACATAACAAGAAGTCCATAGGTAGTTTCATGGTTGTTCGATTCAGTGATCCAGTTTCTTTATCTCTGTCTGCTTTATTATCATCACAGAACTGACTTCATTTTCATACCTCTACAGATTGACTGTAGCAATTGGGTACATTGCATACAGATATGAAAATTTTTAGAAGGGTAAAAGTAGATTTTTCTTCTCTGTACATCTGTGTAGAAGTAGGGAACATTTCCTAGAAGTCCCCTCAAAAACTTCTCATGGTTCAGTGCCAGTATTGTGTTCCATATCTTTCTTAATCTTTGTTGAGAGGCATGGGATTAGGGATTGATAATTATTTGGGGTACGATATATTTATGTGGGGAGTTCAATCTCCATGACCATTATAGTAACTAGTGTAACAATTTCTCTTAAGAAGTAAATTAAGAATTTATTCATATGTGATCTAGGTTAGAAGATGTGCTTTTGGTTAAATTTTTTAATTTCTCCATTTCCCCATCTGTAAAATGGAGATGATAATGCCTTGTTCATAAGGTTGTTTTTAGAATTAAATCAGGTATGTAAGATAGCATAAATTCTGCTTTTATTAAGTATTCAATAAATATATTAATAACTATTACTGGTACTTCGATCTCTATGTAGTTTTATACTCAAAGAAAACTATACAAATGGAATTTTCACTTCAGCGGAATAGTGTTTTGTTTTGTTTTTCTCCTGAAGATATAGGGCCTAAACCAAAGTAGTTGGAGCTTCCATTTTCTTCTCTAGTTTTCTTGTATAGTAGTGACAAAATGGGAAAGCATAGTAAGTTTAATATGAACTGCCTTCAAGACAATTTTTTTTTATTGCTTAAAGTATTACAAAGAGTATTACATATGTCTCCTTTTTTTCCCCCCGCCCTTGACAATCCCCTGGCCTCCCCTAGCCCCCAGTGTCTTATGTCCATTGGTTATGCTTATATGCATGCATACAAGTCCTTTGGTTGATCTCTTACCCACCCCTCTCCTGCCATCCCACCCTCCCCGGCCTTCCTGCTGTAGTTTGACAGTCTGTTCGAGGCAGCTCTGCCTCTGTATCTATTTTTGTTCATAAGTTTATAATGGTCTTTATTAACCAGAAATGAGTGAGATCATGTGGTATTTTCCCTTCATTGACTGGCTTATTTCACTTAGCATAATGCTCTCCAGTTCCATCCATGCTGTTGCAAATGTAAGAGTTCCTTCCTTTTTAGAGCAC
>NW_006282186.1:262249-263273 GCF_000327345.1 Myotis davidii | reverse complement strand
TGCTCCTGCTTTTTAATTTTTTTCTCCAGTTGCTGTTCAGATTGAGCTTGTTTCTCTGCCTTATCTTCTAATTCACTAATTCGGTCCTCTGCTTCTTCTAGTCAAGACAATTTCTTTACATGGTTGTGTCAACCAGTACTTTATAAAAAAATATATATATTTTATTGATTTTTTTACAGAGAGGAAGGGAGAGGGATAGAGAGTTAGAAACATCGATGAGAGAAAAACATTGATCAGCTGCCTCCTGTACACTCCCTCGGGGATGTGAATTCACTAATTCGGTCCTCTGCTTCTTCTAGTCAAGACAATTTCTTTACATGGTTTTGTCAACCAGTACTTTATAAAAAAATATATATATTTTATTGATTTTTTTACAGAGAGGAAGGGAGAGGGATAGAGAGTTAGAAACATCGATGAGAGAAAAACATTGATCAGCTGCCTCCTGTACACTCCCTACCGGGGATGTGCCCACAGCCAAGGTACGTGCCCTTGACCTGAATCGAACCTGGGGCCTTTCAGTCCACAGGTTGACACTCTATCCACTGAGCCAAACTGGTTAGGGCTCAAACAATACTTTTTATATTTGAGGTAGCATGAAAACTGCAGTGATATAGTTTATGAAAATGTGCTAATAACGATATATTAATAATTTCCCTTAATGTAGGCTTCTACATTTTTGTCTTTTTTGCTGTAATAAAAAGTGTAAGCTGGTTAAGTTGTAATTCTCTCTTATTCTTTGCTATTGCAGATGGATTGTTCAATCAGTACATCAGTCAACAGGAATATAAGCCACGATGGAGTCAGATCATTCCAAAAAGCACCAAAGGTTAGCCCTATCTTCTAGGTGTGGGTGCTTTTGCTGTAATGTCTTGATTTCATTTTTTCCCTAGGTAGCTCAGTTTCAAAGTGCTCTCTTAATGAAAAGCAGGGTTTAAAAGAAGACGGTGGGGGCTTGTCCTGGGGGGTGGGAGTGGCCAGGGAGGGGTTGGTGCAGAGCGGGGGGGTAGATATATGTAATACTTCA
>NW_006282186.1:257517-261219 GCF_000327345.1 Myotis davidii | reverse complement strand
ACCCTCCCCATCGATCCTGCCTTGAGTATAACGGGGCGGTGCCCCAACCCCCCAATCGGCCCTACCCTGAGCGTGACTGAGGGTGGCATCGCAACCTCCCAATCCGCCCTGTTCTGTGCATGACAGGGGGACGGCGCCCCAGCTCCCCAATTGGCCCTGCTCTGAGCCCGACCAGGGTCTGCACCTAGGGATTGGGCCTGCCCTCTGCCACCCGGGAGCAGGCCTAAGCCAGCAGGTCGTTATCTCCCGAGGGGTCCCAGACTGCGAGAGGGCACAGGCCAGGCTGAAGGACCCTCCTCCTCCTCCCCGAGTGCACAAATTTTTGTGCACTGGGCCTCTAGTAAAAATAATAAAAGAAGATGTAGGTTCCTTAAGTAGGTGGCAGACTTAGTTTATTATATTAAATTTTTCTTTTAAATATTTTTGTTCTAAGCTGGCTCATAAATCTTTTTGTTCTACTGCTATAACAGAAGATTGGGCAGTTTTTACATAGAATACTATCATAAATTACTTTTATAGAGACACTAAAATTATAGACCATTATGTTGTAATGCCAAACATGTTTCTGTAAAACCTTAAGTTCTGTAAAATTGCTCACTAAAGCTAATAGGGCTTATGAAAAAAATAGAAATGGGTCATACTGTTCTAGATCTGTGAAACTTTATAACCAGATACTAATAAAAATGAGAGTAGTAATCCTAATAAAAATAAATAATATTAGTATAGTTAAATCTTTGCAGGCACTTATATTGAGCATCAAAATGAGTTTGGAGCCCTAAATCCTGGGGCTCATGTTTTCTCCTTATAACTGTAGAACCTAGAAAGCATTTGTTTTTTAATAAAGACTGTTTTAATCAAAACTTGAAATCTGATTCAGGGTATAGTCTTCTTCATTAACCTATTTTTCAGGTGAAGGAAGGTATTGTCACCCCATCTGCACTCATTACTCTGCCAGATGGTTAATACAGTAGAAAGCGTAGCAATTTTCTAATGCAACTACTTGCATTAAAGGAAGGCAGTTGTGTACGGTTGATGTTGCTCAATGGTTGAGTGTCAACTATGAACCAGGAGGTCATGATTTGATTCCTGGTCAGGGCACATGCCTGGGTTGGAGGCTTGATCCCCAGTAGGGGGTGTGCAGGAGGCAGCCAATCAGTGATTCTCTCTCATCTTTGATGTTTCTATCTCTCCTTCTCCCTTATTTTAAATCAATAAAAATAGATTTTTAAAAAAAGAAGGAAGGCAGTTCCATAGATATTCAGCTTTTTCCTGTGATCATCATTTATTGATTGCTAAGGTCTTCTCTTTAACTATGAGAAAACTTTCTTCTGATTGTGTTAAACATTAATATACTGGAGAAAATTGCTATGAGCACCCATAATTTCTGCATTATAGGAGTATTCTCCTATTTTTATCAGTTGTATATGCGGTAATTTTATTCAAAGAAGCAGATGTTATAGCAAACATAATTGCGTATTAGAAAACTAATCTATTAAATATATAAAGTACAAACATACAATAAATTTATTTCAATGTTTTCTTAATCTGTTCTTTCAAATGGCATTACTGACTGGGTGAAGAAAGAAAAGGACAAAACTGCAATGATAATGAGCTACAAAATCCAAACCTAACTATTAGAAAGGAGAAAGAATTTGCAGAGAACTTTTGAATGATTAGCCTTTGAGTATCATAGTAATGAAAAACTTCAGTTTTGCATTTTATTTTTTATATAAGAACTGACATTTTATTTATTTTTATTCTTTTGTCAGGGTAAGTTAGAATTCATTTTGTCTTTCCATACACTAAAATAAAAGGTTAAACAAGGTAGAATTTTAATTCTATCTCATGTAAAAAAAATACCCAAAAGGTGGTAAATGAAGACAGTACAACTACTTCCACATTTCCCCTTTGTCTTCACTAAGGTGAAATATTTATTCTCACAGCTGTGCCATTGTATCTACATTACAAGTAGCAGAATGGAGCACCCCTTTCTTTAGAATTCTCCAGTAATTAATTTCCACTAATATCACATTGCATTGGCCACTTAGATATATGTTCAGATATAACTATAAGAAAAACAGAGAAATGCATTTTGTAAAATTTACTTAATTCTTTAATTGTTTTTATTATTTTTTAATTTTTTATTGTTTGAAGTATTACATATATGTCTCCTTCTTTGGCAACATTCTTTTTTAAAAAAATTTTCTTTATTGATTAAGTTTTACATATGTGTCCTTATCCCTTTTTTGCCCCCCATCCTCCTACTCATGCCCTTACCCCCACCCTCCCCTACGTTCCCTCTGAGGTTTAACAGTCTTATCAATGCTTCTCTGTCTCTGGATCTGTTTTTGTTCATCAGTTTATGTTCTTCATTATGTTCCACAAATGAGTGAGGTCATGTGATATTTATCTTTCTCTGACTGGCTTATTTCGCTTAGCATAATGCTCTCCAGGTCCATCCATGCTGTTGCAAATATTTTAGTCTTTTTCATAGTCTCCCTGTGAAATTAGTAAAAAATTGCACGTTTCCTATTTTACATAGGCAGAAGCTAATACAAGGAAAGTTATTAGCCAAAGTAATATATTTCCATTAATATGAGAGTATAAAGAAAACTTTGTGTTCCCTGGTTTATATATCAAGTAAGATATTAGAATCCTGTAACGTGTTGAACCATTGCAAAGAAGTTATATCTTCATTTATATAAAATTTTGCATCAAGTAAGATTAGATATAAGTTTAGCACTGGTTGTCTCCTACAGAAGTTTAAAAGTTTCACTGATTATATTTAAACATACTTATTAAGCTTTGTAATGGAAATAACAATAAAAGAAAAGCAAATCTTAGTATTCTCAGTCAGTGCTCATATAAAATTGGTCTTTTATGTAGGAACTATTTTCTGAAATACTGGCACAAAGTTAACACAATAAGAAAATTATCAAGAGTATAAAACTTGATAAAAAATCTTAATTTTCAGTAGCTTTGTGAACTTTAAAACTGCTCATTCTGTTTATAAGCTGTGCCTGGATGATAGACCTGATATCTACTAGTAATTCTGTAATTGTCCCCCACTTCACTTTGCCACTTCAGAGTTTAGAGTTTTCTTGTCTGAGGTTTTTGTGGAATATCCTATATTATTGCTGACTTATGACATTGGTTATAAATACATTGGAAATAGCTTCCAATTGCAATAATAGCCTGAAAGCAATAGGAAAAAAGAGCAAGATAATTATTATAAACATACCTATGTGTCATATTATTTCTTTTGAATCTTTTTTACTTACTATTAAAAGAATAAGTGTGTGTTATTTTCACTAGTCATTACATGCTTATGAATAAAGTTACTTTGGGTTTGCGGTTGTTCTTTGTTTTTCCTTTAAAAGGAAATATTATTTCTACTTCAGGTGATGGAGAAGATAACCGACCAGGAATGAGAGGAGGCCATCAGATGGTTATTGATGTTCAAACAGGTGAGGGATACTTGCAGTGGAAAGCAAATTTTAAAATAAATTTATGCATTTTTAAATATCAGGTAAACATGAATTTTCTTTCTATTCATTCCAAAGGTTAAATGTTAATGCCCATACCAGGGAGCAAGGAAAATAGGCATTAGCCACAGGTATAATCTAAACTAGGTAGTAACCCATGCTGCTGAACAAATGAAATTAAATAACCTAAAAGAAATGTAATGTGTAGCCTTTTATA
>NW_006282186.1:254796-257495 GCF_000327345.1 Myotis davidii | reverse complement strand
GGGGCGTGTATTTGTATTTGATTTTCATAGTAAGCTTTGATGTATTTCTGGATTTTCAGTGCATTTATAATTTAATGTCATAGTCTGGGAATTATAGTAATGAAGGAGACACTTAAGATATATTTTAGGGGGAGAGACTATCAAATTAGTCTTGTTGGACTAATTAAGTATTGTTTGATCCGTTCATTGCCAAACACTGTTCACAAGCCTATGAATCATTTACTTTATTCTTTTTTGCTTCCTCTTAAATTTTCTATAATTTGGTATGGAAATTTTTTCTTAGGTTACTATAGGCTAGGACAGCTTAAATACCATTATATTTAGAGGTTAATGCTAAAATTATAATAAGTTTCAAATTACCATATTGAAAAGCAAATAATACCAAATATTTAGTAATTTAAAAGCAAATAATACCAAAAATTTAGTTTAATTTGTCTTTATTATCTGATTTTAGAACTCTTTACTACATAGAGTGCCAATATTCATTTACTCATAGTACTTTAGGAATAAATAAGTTATTTTTGTTGACATAAAATAATTAAGAGTAAAAATTATTTCAATGCAGATAATCTAGGCATTAATGTATATTCACAAATATTTTGTAAATAACAGGATGAGAAAATATATTTTATTTAAAATTAACTGCTAAATTCATATAGTAACCTGTGAACTTGTTTAGCAGTATTATTAGGTCTCTTTGGAAAAGGTTCATTTCAAGGCCTAGGGAGTTTTTTTCCTATCTTGCCCCTCTTCTTCCTCCCACAGAAATAGGTTTGACTCAGTTGTATAATCTTAGGCATCTAGGCATCTTTTTTTCTACCTGAGAGTCCAGTAAATATACATATGCTTATTTCTTAAAGAATCAGATTTATGTACAAATGTTTTTTAATCTAGAACAATTAAATACTTGATGAAAATTTGTGTTTAGATTGTCTCCAGTAGATTTTTTTCACACTCTTTTGAAAATATAATGGAACTTATAATGCCTTTGTTATGTCTGGGTGGTAGTTACCTAGTGGTTTAAAATTTTCTACTTTAAAATGCAGTTGCAGAAAATTTTATTAACCAGCATTCCTTTTAGAAAGGAATTATTATTTGTGAAGGTGCATGGGGTACAACCTAAAATGCCTAGGAGAACTGATTATAGAAGGAACTGTTCTTTGCAGTACAATGAGAACTTTTAAGACCAGAGAAAGTGGACAAGGAAAAACGTAGAGCTAAATGGTAGTAGAGCCAGCAAATGGCAGAATGCACACTTTGTAACATGAGTCTTCTGTCACCAAAATCTTAAAAGTTTTCTCTAATAAAATTGAGTTGGGAGTCTGTGTGTGTGTGTGGCGGGGGGGGGGGAGTCGGTGGATTGAGGAGGAGGAACTGGTGGTGCAATTAGGTTTGGGGTCTAGCCTGAGGTGGGGCAGGAGTGCAGTTTTTGAGAATTCAGTTGTATGGAAGCAGAGAGAAATGTAAGGAAAGTTGCCCTAGGACAGGTCAGAGAAAGATTTTTGAACTTTCACAAGACTGCAGTTATGGTTTAGGTTAAGTTTAAACCGGTGTCTGGTTCTGAGTCTGGGTTATCCAGGAATCTGTTATGATCAAGAAAAAACAAAAGTTAAAAATAATGCTATTGAAAAATCCAGTAACTTTTATATCTTGGCATTCCCAGTCTTTTCCTTCAGCTAACCATTGCTGTCTATATTCTTTTCTGTCACCATTCTGTATCCTATTAGTATTTTAGTGTTTTCTTTTTTGTTAATCCTCACGTAAGGATATTTTCCATTGATTTATAGGGAGAGTGAAAGTGAGGGGGAAAGACACACAGAACACATCAGTTGGTTGTCTCCCGCACCAGGACCAGGGATCGAGCCTGCAACCGAGGTTACATGTTCTTGCCTCCAACCAGGCACCCTTCAGTCCATAGGCTGACGCTCTATCCACTGAGCCAAGCCGGCCAGGGCTTAATCAGGTTGATCTTAGTCATTTTCAAAATGATTGTATTTTTTGTAAATATTTAAAAGAACCTTTTCTATTCCAGTCTTACTTGTTTAACAACCAAATATAGTGTTTGGGGATTGAGTTTGTAGGAAAGGCATGTGTGTGTGTGTGTGTGTGTGTGTGTGTGTGTGTGTGTTAGACATACCTGGGTTTGAATCCTCCTGACTTTACCACTGACTTTTTGTTTGATCTTGAATGAGTTATAATAATTTTGATAAAATAGGAATAATAAATTAAGCTATACTGAGAATTATAAGAAATAATGTACTTTATATGTAAAGTATGTTTTATTTATGTAATTTGTATGCAGCATATTAATATGCAGAATATACTAATTAGTCCTGTGGTTTTTGACAGAATCTCACAGTGGAAATATTTTTTTATTATTATTATTAGTTAAGGTGTTACAAATGTGTCCTTATCCCCCCCACCCCCCATTAACCCTCAACCTCCCCCCGCACACACACTCATGCTCCCATCCCGCTGTTGTCCATGTCCATTGGTTTGGCTTATATACATGTATACAAGTCCTTCGGTTGATCTCTTCCCCTTACCCTCGCCCTCCCCTACTTCCCTTCTGGGGATTGATAACCTGATCGCTGTTTCTCAGTCTTTGGGTCTGTCCCTTTTCCTCAGTCTAAGTTGTTCTCTATAATTAACAAATGAGTGAGATCATGTGATATTTATCTTTCTCTGACTGGCTTATT
>NW_006282186.1:249497-254248 GCF_000327345.1 Myotis davidii | reverse complement strand
TAGTATTTTTATGGTTTCCCGTCTTACGTTTAAGTCTTTTATCCATTTTGAGTTTATTTTTGTGTATGGTGTGAGTTGGTGGTCTAGTTTCATCCTTTTGCATGTATCTGTCCAATTTTCCCAACACCATTTATTGAAAAGACTGTCTTGACTCCATTGTATGCTCTTGCCTCCTTTGTCGAATATTAATTGGGCATAGTGGTTTGGGTCGAAATATTTTTAAATAACTAAAAATTTTGAAAAACAATTTAAAATAACTTGAAAAGCAGTTTTTTTGGGTGGGTGAGAATAACTCACCCAGTATTATTTTGGTATATTTGTCTATCTTTTATATATGTTGTCTAATTTTAGAAAGTAAGGGAAGCCATAATACTTTTAAGATTTTTAGAAAAAAATATTAAACCCCATTTAGTAATTTTGTTGATAATGTGTAGGTAGGGTTAGTAATGAAGAATGATTTTCCCAAGTAGAGTTTGAAGAATCTGGAAGTTTCATCTTTATGAAGTTGGTACCTAAGGAGTAAAATAGAGTGTAGAGAAGCCCAGTTGTTATTTTAAGTATGCATTCTGAAGGTTTCCAGAATGAAGGCTCTTAATCTGTTGAAGTTACATACAAATTTTGTTTGTATATTTTTCTGGGAAGAGAATCCATGAATTCTGATCATCAAAGGGCCTTTTGACTCAAAAAATTAAGAACATCTTCACTAGAGTAAAACTTTGTAAAGTTACATCTTTTTAAAGTGGCTTCACAGCATTTCATATATCTTGTTTTCTTAAATATTAAATATTTAATAATACCTAAATTTTATTTCTTTTTTAATATATCGTTTTTTCCCCCATTTTGCTGCAGGTCTAGGACTAGAGTTACCATTTTAAAAAGTACATGATGATGAAGAAAAAAAAATTAAAAAGTACATAATGACATAAATGTTACTATTTAATTTTCAAACCTTCCTTTCTTCCTAAGTGAATTCTATCATTTATACCATGGTAGAGAAGGAATTTAGTATTTTGTACTACTGGATGTATATGTCAGTTTCATTTATTATAATCTCTGTACCTATATCTCTCCACTTATTAGATGCTTCAACCCTGAATTGGGTTTCAGCTCTGAGGAAATTAGGTGAATAAAAAGAGAGAAAAGGCATGTCTATTTTGTTTCAGGGTTCAAGTCCATTCAGATGAAAATTTAAATGTTCATTCTACCAGGAAGTTTCTTTGTTATGTAACTTTCACTAAATTTTGAGAACCTATAATGCCTGCCTTTTTCCCTCTCTCAATCAGAATAGATAGTAAGACCCAGGCAAAACCCCAGTATTGATAGCTACAAAAGAAGTTTGAGAGGGTGATTCTTGTCACTTGGAAGAGCCCTTCTATGGAAAGCTGCACCTTCGACTGTTCTATATTAATTCTATACAAGTGCCTGTTTTTTACACACAGGGCCACATAATTGGTTTTCCTAATGTTCCTTAAAGAAACCTTTGAAGGAAGTAGGTTTTTGTTGTGAATTACAAATATATTCATAAGGCTATAGATCTGTAGCTACATATATACTGTTATCACAAAGGAGTTCTGAAATATAGCCTAATTAAGAATACAGTGTTTATTGTCATAGACAGAAAATACAACCTTTTAGCTGGGAAAATAACTGTGTTGAATTCGCTAAAAAGATCAGTGTCATCTAGATCGTTTTTAAATCATAACTTTGTTTTAAAAGGGGAGGTGGATGAATCCAGTTGATAATCTGCTGGGTCCTGCGAGTTCAAGGAAATGGCTGAAGCTTATAAAAAAACATCTTTCCCCTTCTTTTTTATTGCTCTCTTCAGATTTTCTCATGTCCATCCTAATTGTATTTTTAAAAGGATTAAACTTTTAAACTAAATATTCTGACAGTGTTTCATTTTTATCTTAAATATAATTTGCATTTCTTAAAACTGCATTTTCCACTTTATTTTTCCCCCCTTAGTGTTTATATTAAACTAAGAATTAAGATAACCTCCTTCACTAGCCTGTTAACACTTCTCCTACTTCTTTTGTTTGACACAAGAATTTTATCTAATATTGGGCTCATGCTGTGTTAGTGCCATAGTGTATGTATTCTGTACTGTTTCAAACAGGAAAAATGAATTTAACTACAAAAATAGTGTGCCATCTTGTGGAGGATAATGCAATCAGCACAGTCTGTTTTACCATTAAAAATCAGAATAGGATAGATAATTGCATTCGGGCTCTTAAAATAAAAAGCCTGCTTCTTTGTGAAAATGGTGTGAAGACACTGATGTGTTAACATCTCTACTGTATTCTTAGTGTACATAAGATAACGTAGACTAGTACTTCTGGCACTAGGTAGCTGTAGGGTTTATTCAATACTGCTACCTAAAAGACCTGTACCAAAGAATATGGTTGAATTTTAGTTTTGTGGCCTAAGTAATGAGAGATTTATTGATTGGTTGATGATTGAATCATTTATAGTCTCTTAGAATGAAATTGGTTTAAAATTTTGAACATATGCTATTATTGGTCAGTTTAAATCCAATTCCTTTCTTTCATTGGCTCCTCATTTTCAGTCAGTCCCATATGCTGCAAGTTGTGATCTGACCATGCTAAATCTGCCTAAAATCTTCCGTAGCTACTCCAAAGTCTGTGGCGTCAAGTTCTTAGTTTGTTTCTATATTTTCATTTAAACCCTTCCATGTTCTGGCCACTGCCTGTCTTTTTAACCTCATTACCTTCTGTGTTCTTCTTTTAAATTGAACAGTGCACTTATTCATTACACAGTTTTTACCACTTTGCATTCATTAGTTAAGTCTCATAGTTGCTTTACAAGATAGGGACTGGATGCCATTTTATAGATGAGGAAACCAGTGGTTAAGGAACTTGGTGGGGATCACACAGCTACAAATCTGTTCACGACCTGTCTGACTTAAGAGTCCATGTCTTTTAAAACACTTTTTGTGTTTTTCTGTCTCTGTACCTTTATTTTTTACTCTGCTGAAATGTCCTCTTTTTTGTCCCCCATTCTGTCAACATAGCCACCTTGTGATGCAAATACCACTGTTACCATGAAACCTTTCTGATGGCACTTATCTACCCTGCAATCATGGTGATTTATGTACTTGTTTTAAAAATATGTTTTTATTGATTTTTTTTTTACAGCGAGAGAAAGGGAGAGGGAGAGGGAACAAGATAAACATTGATATGAGAGGGAAACATTGATTGGTTGCCTCCCCTACTTGCCCCAGTTGGGGATTGAATGAGCAACCTGGGTATGCACCCTGACCAGGAATTGAACTGGCAACCTTTCAGTGCATTGGATGACGCTCAGTCAACTGAGCCACACCAGCCAGGGCTGTATACTTATTTTATATTGTTGATTTGAGTATAAGCTCCTGGAGGATAGGGACTCTTTTAAAAAAAATCTTTACTGTTGAGAGTATTACAGATGTCCCTCTTCTTTCCCCCATTGCTCCCTTCCACCTGGTTCCCACCTCATCTCAGGCCTTCACCACCCTATTGTCTGTGTCCATAGATAATACGTATATGCGTATAAGATCTTTGGTTAATCTCTTCTCGCCTCTCTCCCCCACCCCTATCTCCTTCCCTCTGAGATTCATTAGTCTGTTCCATGTTTCCATGCCTCTGATTCATTAGTTTGTTTTGTCTATTATAGTGCTTGTTTGTTTATTTTGTTTCTTAGATTCAACTGCTGATAGATATGTATTTATTGCTATTCATATATTTTACTTTTTTCTTCCTAAAGAAGACCCTTTAACATTTCATATAATGCTGATTTGGTGGTGATAAACTCCTTTATTTTTGTTTTGTTTTGTTTGGAAAGCACTTTATTGTTGATTTAATTCTTGGAATCCTCTATTCTACTGTCGACTCCCTGTATTCTTCAATTCTAAATGATAGCTTTGCTCAGTAGAGTACCTTGGTTGTAGGTCCTTGCTTTTCATTATTTTGAATATTTCTTGCCACTCCCTTCTGGCCTGCAATGTTTCTGTTGAGAAATCAGCTGACAGTCGTATGGGCGCTCCCTTGTAGGTAACTAACTGCTTTTCTCTTGTTGCTTTTAAGGTTCTCTCTTTGTCTTTAACCCTTGGCATTTTAATTAGGATGTGTCTTGGTGTGGTCCTCTTTGGATTCCTTTTGTCTGGGGTTCTCTGCACTTCCTGGACTTGTAAGTCTATTTCTTTCACCAGGTGGGGGAAGTTTTCTGTCATTATTTCTTCAAATAGGTTTTCAATATCTTGCCCTCTCTCTTCTTCTGGTACCCCTATAATTCTGATGTTGGTACGCTTGAAGTTGTCCCAGAGGCTCCGTACACTATCTTCATACTTTTGGAATTTCTTTTGTTTTTTTTTCTTTTTCGGTTGGGTATGTTTTGTTTCTTTGTATTTATCTTGTTTCTTGGGATCCTCTTGTCTTCTGTTGGATCTCTGTAAATTATTCTTTATTTCAGTCAGTGTATGTTTAATTTCTAGTTGGTCCTTTTTCATGTCCTTCATGGTCTCATTATACTTAATGAGAGACTCATTAAATTTATCGGCGGTTTCCACAAAATTCTTGAAAAACCTTATAAACGTGGCCTTGAATTCTATATCCAATCGTTTGCTTTCCTCTATTTCTGCCAATCGTGACCTGTTTCTCTGTCTCCGCATTTTGGCTGCTTCCCTGTGTTGCTAGAGAGGCTTTGTGTGCTAGGTGTCCTGTAGGGCCCAGTGGCTCAGCCTCCCCAGTGGCCTGAGC
>NW_006282186.1:236958-249156 GCF_000327345.1 Myotis davidii | reverse complement strand
AAAAGATTCTTGACTAACCTTATAACCATTGTTTTGAACTCTATATCCAGTATTTTGCTTGCTTTCATTTCTTTCATTTTTAACATGTTTCTTTATCTCTGCATTTTGGCTGCTTCCCTCTGTTTATTTCTGTGTATTAGGTAGAGCTATTATGTCTCCTGGAATTGGTAGAGTGCCCTTTGTATTAAGGGTCCTATAGGGCCCAGTGGCTCAGTCTCCCCAGTCACCTGAGCTGGGCACTCTAGGTGTGCCCCTGTGTGGGCTGTGTGTACAGTCTTCTTATAGTTGAGCCTTGATTGCCATTGGCGTCACTAGGAGGAATTGACTGTGAGGACTAGCTGTGTCTACAATAAAAGAGCTACCATGCAGGAGACATGCCTTGGAACAGAACTGCTTCATTGGGGCTTTGGTGCTCACTGAGTCTGCCCCTGGAGCGTGTTGCTTGTGGATACATAGAGTTGTAATATGGTATGGTCTGAAGCTGTCCATCGGGCACACTGACTCAGGCCTCCCAGGAGGTGCAAAGTCAGGCACTGCCTAAGGCCACTAGCAGGAGCTACAGTGACATCTGCAGATGGCTACTACTTATATTGGGCTTAGAAGTGCCTGGGTGAGGCCCAGCTATGAAGCAAGGCATCCTGGTGTTCGTGCCGGGTCTTGGACTTTTTATTAATTGGTTTGGGGCATGGTGATACCAGCTGCTGCTTGTTTGAGTTTTTAGCAATGTCTGAAGCCTGAGCCAGGACAGACCATATATGGAAAAGCAGTTGTAAACAACTTGGTTGGGGCTGCAAATTGGATTGGGTGGGGTCTCAGGGAATCACCAGGGTGGAGAGAACAGTGGGCCAAGCTGATGGAAACTCAGATATGACTGCTAGTCAGCTCTGCGATGGGGGTGGTCCCATAGGAACAGTGACTCCTGGGAGCACCCCTCTGGGAGAAAGCTGCACCCAGTTCCTGCTCCTATGCCATACAGTCCAATTCTTCCCCATATGTACCTGGATTCCCCTAAAGCTGCTGTCTGTACTGGAGCTCAGAGGAAGCAAGATCATGTAAATTCTTGCATGGGCCCTTTAAGAGGAACACCTGGGTCTCCAGCAGCCTTTATGACACTCAGCTGCAGTCCCTGCTGGTTTTTAAAGCCTGAAGTTATAGGGACTCTGGAACCCTAGGCTGGGGGTCTGGTGAGCAGCTGGGACCCTCACTTCCTTGAAAATATCCCTCCCGATTAAAAAAACGCAGCATGTGGGTGTTGGATTAGCTCAGTCTATGCCTCTGCTCCTCCTACCAGTCTCAGTGTGCTTTCTTCTTTGCTTCTCTAGTTGTAGGACTTCCATTCAGCTAGATTTCAGGTGGTTCTGAATGATGGTTCTGTATTTTAGTTATAATTTTGATGTGGTTCTGGGAGGCGGTGAGTACAGGTGTTTGCCTAAACCGCCATCACAGTTCCTTCCCTTGTCTTTTTTAAAAAAATTATTCTCTAATGTACCTTACCAATTCAGATTAGTATTAAAAAAATATTGACCAGACATGCCTCTGAGTGCTGGGAGAAATGGATAACTTCTATAGCCTGTTCTCCTTTAAGAAAAAATAAAAAGAGAGGGGTGCTGCTTAAGGACGATCGTACTGTCCCAGGGATGTACATAAATTGTTGTATAATTTTTAAGCTTGAGAATGGACATTCAGTAAACCAAACTATCCTGCTGCAAATAATGTTTTTTTCTACTTTCTTATCTTCTCACTACAGTTCTCCAATTATTTCTATGCTTTTTAAAAGTTTCTTATATTATTTATCCATTAAATAATACTTTTGCTGCCATTTGTTTCTAGATAATATCTTATCTTTGAATGGTTTGAATTAAATAATTAGATGATTTAATTAAATTTTTGTTATGCGTCATTCAGGTATGTCAAAAGGTCTTGTTTCTCTCTGATTTATTCAATTTTACTATTAAACTTCAACTGGGACCACAAAGTATTCATGGACAAGAATGACATCTTGGATTAATTCCATTGGGATGCTTGCTCTGTGCCAGATTTTATTTTGCTCAGCTATCAATGAGGCTGTTGTGGAAATGTGGGTTTTCTTTGCTGTGAGAATTTATGCGTACAAAGAGACCTGCTTTCAGAAAGAACATTGAGAACCCAGAGTCCAAGAGGGAGGGTTATTAAAGTTAATGAACCAGGATAACCTTATCCAGAGGGTGCCAGAAACACTATAAAACAAAAGGTCAATTGCTATTGCTATTTTAGTTATATATCCCCGCCCTCTCTAGGCTTTTAACTGCCTTTACAGTGAGGCCTTGCAAATAATTTTTAAGCCAGATCAAAATTCTTAAATTTTTTTCCTGTAAAATTCTATGTATCTGGGCATTATTGTGTGCCATTTCGGAAACAGAATGTTACTTAACTAATGGGAATGGATTGTTGTAGTTCTGATATAGTAGTTCACATTTGTACAGAGCCAAAGTGTTCCAGGTACCGAGTTAGACATGGAATCAGGCACAAGTATTTTTTATTTCTGTGCGTTTTAAAGGTAGAAATGCGGTTCATACTTGCCAGCCTTCAGAATGTTTTCATGAACTTGTATCTGAAGAACTTCACAACACTGAGAGTTTTGTAAATAAAAATACTAATAACCAGTGAGGTTATGTGACCTTTCACTGAGTTAGCACTAGAACTCAGTCCTGTTCCAGTGGTCTATTCTTATCCAGAAGTATTGTTTTGATTTCCCAAGATTCTTGGGGCATAGAGTGGGATGTTTCACTTAGAAAATTCACTTAGAGTTTGAAATTATATGACAATATGGCAAAAACCTCTTAGAAGAGAGCCCAACTCTATGAATGGCAAGACACTTCTTAAACGGTATTACAATATTTCCAAGTGCACTTTGAATTATAACCCTTTATGGTGGGGCATAACTTAGATGGCAGTCTCTTCATATATATGACTAGGACATGTCAGTTAAGAGAGTAGATGGCTTTACAGTTTTCCTGTGATGTCTAATTAACTTTATAAAAAATAATTGCTGGGCTTGTATAACCATTAGACATAAGACATTTATTTACAAAGGGGGAAGTATTTGAAGAAAGGAAAGGCACTCTTATTATATAAAAAGAATGGGATAATACACATTGTTATGTATAAAGATTTTCATTTTTCACTGAGCAAGAAATCAGTTTTGTCACAGGGGATAAAGTCTATGGATATAATAGATATTTCAGAGTTAGAAGATACCAAATTCTCAAGATACCTACAAATGACTGAAAGGTGGACTTACGAGGAGTTAAAAGCTACCACAGTATATATGGAAAAATTTCCCCAATTTTCCATGGGAATACCAAGGCCATATGTATGCATCACTTTATTGTTAAGATATCTAACTTTAACTTCCGGCTAATTATTGTTTTTGGTGTTAACATTAGAGAGAAAACAGTTATAATGTGATTTTTTTCCAGAAATAGCTAGATGTCTTTATATTTTACATTATATATTTCTTTGGTATTTTTTTTTTCTTTCTCTTTTTTCTCTTTGCAGTCTGAAGCTGCATTATTAAGAAGGTGGTAAATGTAAATTTTTTGTGGGCTAACTCAGAAACTCCTATACTGGCTGAATATCAGATTCACCATGGATACTTTAAAAGTACAGACTCTTTTTTACCTACTAAATACCTATGGAAGCAGAATCTTAGGGAATTCCTCCTCATTGTCTGTATTTTTATAAATCTCTCAAAATAGTGGTTCCACAGCAGCTTTTCCACATACTCATGTTTAGGAAACGCTAGTCTAGAAATATTTTGGAATGCTACCAGTTTAAAAATTTTAAGTTTATTTAGATGTACCTTTTTAAATGGTTTTAGAGACAACTGGGTAAGTCTGGATGCCTAGACTTATATTTTGTCCTTAAATTTATCATTTTACACATATTTTTCTAATTTTCATAGAGACCGTTTATTTGTTTGGTGGCTGGGATGGAACACAAGATCTTGCTGACTTCTGGGCGTACAGTGTGAAGGAGAACCAGTGGACATGTATCTCTAGAGACACTGAGAAAGAGGCAAGTTCTCACACTTTTCATCCATCAGTATTGCAGTAGGGGTGCGGGTATACACTTCTTTTTTCTGGATAATTTGTATTCTTTTCTAATATCTATCAGCAGTGACAGCAGAAGAATTTGTGGTGAACAAGTTTGGCTTAAGTACTTTTACATTCCAGCTTCTATACATGGTTCTTCAACTACTTGTACATGAACAAATCTATCTTACAGAATTAAAAAGTAGTGGTTATCTGATACTAGAGGTATGGTGCACGAATTCGTGCATGGATGGGGTCCCTTGGCCTGGCTGGCAATCGAGGTCGTCTTGCCCAGTCTGGGAGGAGGGACTGCAGGACATTGGCCAGCTGTGGGGAGGGACCGTGGGAGGTTGGCCATCCATGGCAGGTTGGCTGTGGGAGCACACTGACCACCAGTGGGCAGCTCCTGTGTTGAACGTATGTCCCCTAGTGGTCATTGTGTGTCATAGCTACCAGTCATTTGGTCGTTTGGTCGCTTAGGCTTTTGTGTATATATACTAGAGGTCTGGTGCACAAAATTTGTGCACGGGGGTAGGGGGGTGGCAGGGTTGTCCCTGAACCCGGCCTGCACTCTCTCCAATCTGGGACATCCCTCTCACAATCCAGGACTGCTGGCTCCTAACTGCTCGCCTACCTGCCTGCCTGATTACCCTAACCGCTTCTGTCTGTCAGCCTGATCCCCCCAACTGCCCTCCCCTGCTGGCCCGCTCACCCACAACTGCCCTCCTCTGCCGCAACCTGCCTCTTCCGCCAGGACTGGCCTCCTCTGCGCCGCGCGGAGCTGCAGGACTCCCAGGCCTCATGGCTCGGAGCGGCCACCGTGCCCCCCTCCGCTGTGTGCGGGGCCATCTTGTGGTAGCCATCTTGTGACAACATTGTGCAAGGGTGTCGTGCAAAGGTGTGACGCCACCAAGGCTTTTATTATATAGGATTATTATATGTGATAGATCATTTAGTTTTTACTACTTTCCTGGGAATGTAACTATGTAACTATCTTGATTTTTCATGTTCCTGTCACTTCTACTCTCATTTCACGCATTCATCTTATTTTGAGTTCTGGAAAATTGTGCTTTGGATGGCTTCACTATCTCACTGTTTTGGCCCCTTACTATTTAACAACATATCAGTTTTACAAATGAAACATGATATTTTTACCTAAAATTGTATTTATGTATTTGTGCCTGCTGATATATGTATCCACCAAGCATTTCAGTAGTGAATAAGATGGCTTGATTTATGGCTTCGAATTAAATAAGTACATAATTATACACTGGTATAAAGCAAAAGTTAATTCATTTTTCCCCAAATCTTTATTTTTAATGTTTTTATTTATTTTAGAAAGAGGGAAAAAGAGAGGGATAGAGAAATAGGAGCATCGATGAGAGAGAAACATCCATCTGCTGCCTTCTGCATGCCCCCTACTGGGGATAGAGCCCACAACCCTGGCATGTGCCCTAATCAGGAATCTACCTGGTGATCTTTTGGATCAGGGATCAATGCTCAACCACTGAGCCAGCCTTGCTGGGCTCAAATCTTTATAGAACTTTTTATTGTACCCTATGTCTAAGATGTTTCAGATTATGAGGTTAAAAATAAACTGTAACAAAACAGTAGAAGCTACAAGTGAAAAGTGGGAGAAAAAGACCTAATTTAAAACCCACTGATTTTCATGTAAGAAGGCTATTTCAAAAAGATCTAATACTGTGTCTTTAATCCCAGGACACTGGATTCTTGTGTACTCATGTGTTCCCTGGGTTAATAACTTAATTAATCATTCTTTCCAAAGGTATTTTAAAATTCCGATTTGTATTTATTATCTCTGTAAAAGTATATAAAAATGGCCTTTGTTTTCAATATTAAAGTACCATTTTCTGAAGTGATATTTCTATCCTCAACAAAAATAGACACCAAAAAAAATACCTTTCTTCTCAACTATTTTATTTTTATTTTTATTTTTTTGGTATAGCAAAGGTGGAAATTTATTGAAGAACAAGTACAGATTCCCATGTGGAGAAAGGGAAAGAATCTCACAGCACAGACTCCCAAGTGGGGTGGGGGAAAGAGGCCCCTCTTTTATTATTTTAAATTTATCTTTATTGTTGAAAGTATTACAGATGTCCCTCTTCTCCCCCCACCCCAAAATCCCCTCCATTCCACAACTGCCCCTCCCAGGCCTTTACCACACTATTGTCTGTGACCATGGGCTATGAATATCGTATATAATAAAACCTAATATGCAGATCGACTGAATAGCAGAATGACTGGTCGATATGCTGCGCACTGACCACCAGGGGGCAGACGCTCAACCCAGGAGCTGCCCGCAGGCCCCATGGCGGGTGCCAGCGCGCCCCCCCTCCCCCTGCAATGGCCCCACCAGTCATCCCACAGATCAGCCTTGATCGCCAGCTAGGCCTAGGGATCCTACCCGTGCACGGAGTTCATGCACCGAGCCTCTAGTATATGCATATAAGTTCTCTGGTTAATCTCTTCCCCCTCCCCGCCCCCACTTCCTTCTGAGATTCATCAGTCTGTTCTATGCTTCTATGTCTCTAAATCTATTTTGTTCATCATTTTATTTTGTTCATTAGATTCCACATATGAGTGAGATCATGTGATACTTATCTTTCTCTGACTGGCTTATTTCACTTAGTGTAATATTCTCCAGGTTACTCCATGCTGCCTTAAAGGGTAAGAGAGCCTTTTTTTTTTTTTTTACAGCTGCACAGTATTCCATGGTGAAATGTACCACAGCTTTATTATCCACTCATCTACTGATGGGCACTTTGGCTTAGGTATTATAAATTGTGCTGCTATGAACATAGGGATGCATATATTCTTTCTGATTGGTGTTTTGTGTTTCTTGGGATATATTCCCAGAAATGAGATCACTGGATCAAATGGGAGTTCCATTTTTAATTTTTTGAGGAAACTCCATACTCTTTTCCACAGTGGCTGCACCAGTCTGCATTCCCACAAACAGAATATTAGGGTTCCCTTCTCTCCACATCCTCACCAGCACTTGTCATTTGTTGATTTGTTGATGATAGCCATTCTGACAAGTGTTAGGTAGATACCTCATTGCTGTTTTAATATATATCTCTCAGATTATTAGTGACTTTGAGCATTTTTCCATGTCTCTTGGCCTTCTGTATGTCTACTTTAAAGAAGTGTCTAGTTAGGTCCTTTGCCCATTTTTCAATTGGGTTGTTTGTCTTCCTTAAGTTGTATGAGTTCCTCATATATTTTGGAAATTAACCTTATATCAGATATATCATTGGCAAATATGTTCTCCCATGCAGTGGACTCCCTTTTCATTTTGTTGATGGCTTCTTTTGCTTTGCAGAAGCTTTTTATTTTGGTGGAATCCCAGTTGTTTATTTTCTCCTTAGTTTCCCTTGCCGTAGGAGATGTATCGGTAAACATATTGCTACGAGAGATGTCTAAGATTTTGCTGCCTATGGTTTCTTCTAAGATTTTTATCTTCAAGTATTTTAAATGCAGGTTGATTGCATTTGTAATTACTCTTGCAATAAATCTGGAATTTATCCAGAAAATCTCCTTCTTTTTCATAGAGTGCATCTAATTAATGCCTAAATTCCAATAGTTCTAACACTCAGTATTACATTTCACATGTCTTTTCCTCTCTGTCTTCTTGGCATTAATTCCAACTTTATACTTTCTTTCTTAAAATTTTTACCTCTATTGTTGACTCCAGATCTATTTTCCATTTATTAGCACAGTCTTTTTTTTTTTTAAATATACATTTTATTGATTTTTTACAGAGAGGAAAGGAGAGAGATAGAGAGTCAGAAACATCGATGAGAGAGAAACATCGACCAGCTGCCTCCTGCACATCTCCTACTGGGGATGTGCCCGCAACCCTGGTACATGCCCTTGCCCGGAATCGAACCTGGGACCCTTCAGTCCGCAGGCCGACGCTCTATCCACCGAGCCAAACCGGTTTCGGCTATTAGCACAGTCTTTAGAAAACATATTGGGCCATGTGACACTGCTCAAACCCCATGGTTAGCTTCAATCCATTTCAGTTACCTATTACATTCTATTTCATTTTGAACTTTACAAAACTTCAGTGGCAAATAATAATAAGCATTATTTTACGCAAAAGTTTACAGATTGGCTGGGTCATTCTTTTGGTTTTGGCTGGGCTCACTAATGTGTCGGGACTCAGCTGGCTATCAGCTAGTGCGGGATAGCTTCAGCTGGGACTATTTGGCTCTGTTCTAAGTAATTGCTTACCTTCCTGTTGGCTAGCTGGGGACTTGTTCTCATGTCTGGGGTAGGGCTGCAAGAGGAATGAGGTGGACATGAATATGCCACCAAATTTACTATTGTCCCATTGGCCAAAGAAAGTCATGTGACCAAGTCCAGAGTCACTGTGAGGTGAGGGGTACTATCAAAAGGTATAGATACAGGGAAGTTGGAATAACATCAACAGTAATCAGAAGTATAAGGCAATTTATCTACCTAGCTTTTGTTTGTATTTTTTGCTTAGAGTAAAAACTTCAAATTTCTCATCAGGATTTGGTCACCATTTCTAGTCTCATCTCCTGACTTAGTGTGCTAGCCATACCTATAGTTTCTGAAATTATTCGACTTTCTCATCTGTGTCCTTTGGCAATAGTTTTTTTCCCTATTTGGAATTAACAGAGGGTTGTCCTCCCATGCACCCTACTTATAGTGTAGTGTTTGTGTCTTCTTCACGCTCTATTAACAGCTTTTTTTTTTCTTCTTTATGTGCTCACTTAATGCCTTATATTCTTTGAATGGGTTATTGTAATGATTATTTGCGTTCCTGTGTTCCTACCCAGACTCTGAATTCCTTAAGGCATAAATCATATATATACTTACTCTGTAGTGAGTAATTAGGTAATATTAATTAAATGAAAAGTTAATACTGGAGAAAAGAAAGGGAATGATAAATACAAAATTCAGGAGAGTGGCTGTTCGGCAGGACAAGGAGTTGGTTTACACAGGATTTCAAAGGTAATATTTTTTATTTTTGAAACTGGGCGTGGTTATTATTTTTATACCATTTATATGTTACAAATAATATTTAGAATGCAATTTATAATTATTTAAAACATACACTGGAAAAATAGATTATTTTGACAAGACTACTGTTTCTGTTATTTTGAAGTCAATAGATTTACTAGTAAGTGGTGACCTAGTGCTGGAGTTTGGATTTATTATAGTTCATTGCTTTCTTGTAGACACCAAAAAAACTTTGGTTGATCTGTGAATTGAATGGTAATATATGGCTCTAGCATAAATACGTATTCCTTCTAAAACTGAAGTTAATATTTCATTACCTATATTTATTTTACTATACCAGTGTGTACAACATTATTGTTTGATGATACCCCAGGGCATGTGTTTTCAAAGTATGATATACAATTAAAAAGCAAAATTAATTTAACTAACTTAAATATGTACCTAATAATATTTAAGAGATTGAAAGAATGGGATGGCCCAGCTTTTAAAATGAATAATTATTTTAAATGTGCAAGTTGATATGCAAGTAAGTTTTTATAGGTTTAAGATATTTTTGTTTAGTTTTGCATATTAATAAATCTCTTTAATGTATTACTTAGTGTAAGACAGCTAGATTCTCATATGTGCTGCTGCACTTAGTCTCTGTGACATAGTGTTCTCTGTGGAATATATGAAGAAAATTGGATTTCACATAGATATGTTTTTGGAGAGGAGAGTAGTGTTTTAATGGCCTTTTGAGATAATTGCACATGACCCTTTTTTATCTTATCCCAAATTAACAAGTGGTTGTTTCTTAAAGGTAATTGCATTATAGACTCTAAAGCCATATCAATTAACATTTTATTTTCTGCTACATTGATCTATCTTGCTCTTTGAATAGACCTTTTATCCATGGTGCTTTTTACTCATGTGTTTGAAAAATATTGGTTCTCTGAGTTATATATATCTTCAAATTGTTGACATTTTATTATACAACTAGAGGCCCAGTGCACAAACTCGTGCACCGGTGGGGTCCCTCAGCCTGGCCTGTGGGATCGGGCCAAAACCAGATCTATGACATCCCCCGAGGCGTCCCGGATTGTGGGAGGGCTCAGGCCAGGCTGAGGGACCTCACTGGTGCATGATCAGGGCTGGGAGGGACGCAGGAGGGCTCCAGGGTATGTCCAGCCTGTGTCGCTAAGTCCAGATTGGCCAGACCCCAGCAGCAAGCTAACCTACCGGTTGAAGCGTCTACCCGCTGGTGGTGAGTGTACATCATAGCGACTGGTCGACTGGTTCGCTCTCTGCCTCCTGATGGTCAGTGCATGTCATAGCAACTGGTCAATCAGTCGACTGTCCCATGGTGGTCAGTGCACGTCATAGTGAGCAGTTGAGTGGTCTTAGCATATCATTAGCATATTACGCTTTGATTGGTTGAACAGATGACCAGACACTTAGCATATTAGGCTTTTAATATATAGAATATCCAAAAATGATACATTTTTAATATCACTATGAAGTCATTAGAAAAGTCTTAGAATAGTGAGGAAGTGTCAAGATCACATTGGTGGGTAGGAGTTTTCAAAATTTTTAATTTTTGCTCAATTTAAAAATCTGCGTTCTATAACTGGCAACTAATTTTGTGAGTTATTTTCCTTCAAAATGACATACTTTATTTATTTTTAATGTCAGGCATATCATAATGTCTGAATAACACTACTTGGATTGTTAGTTTTCTTTCCAATAAATATAGTGTTACGTGGGAAAGCAGCTAAGTCAGCTTGCATCTCAATCACATAGGTGCTTTTTCTTGAGATAACCATTATACATCAAGAAGCATTGTTTTATAGTTTTCTAAATCTCTTTAGTGTTTGGTTTAATAGAAGGCAGTTGTATTCATATCCACTTCTGCATTCAATATATTGCTATATCAAAAGTCATTAGCCTCTGAAAAACTTCACCTACATTCATAAGAGGATAAGAGTGAAAAGATAAATTTTATCTTAGTATTATGAAAATAACATTGATTTTGTGGACTCCTGAAGTGTTTTTAAGACTTCAGACTGCACTGAGAATAGCTGCTTTAATTTATTCCACAATCCCTATTCAGAAGTAGACAATCATCCCAATAATTTCTTTAGTAATGTCCTCAATAGGTGTCCCACTGTCAGCCCAACCCCTATCCCTGACCTAGAACTCAGTTCATAATCATGCATTGCATTTCAATGTCATGTTTCTTTAGTCACCTTCAGTCTGGAATAGTTCCTTAACCTTTTCTTGACCTTGACATTTTTGGAATACAAAGAAGTTATTTTGTAGACTGACCCTCAGTTGGGTTTGTCTATTTTCTTAAGATTGCATTTAGGTTAGACAAAAAGTCCAGGAATACCATGTAGATGACATTGGGTCTTCCTTAGTGTATTTTATCAAGAGATTTGTCTGATATTAGCTTTGATCAGTTGGTCAAGGAAGGTGCCCTCCAGATTTTTCCATTCTATAATTAATAAATAAATTTTGAGATTATGAAAATATCCTGTTACTCATTTTAGCATCCATTGATGAAACTGTTGAAGCTTTCCCAAAGTGGTTGTACCATTTTATATTCTTGCCAAAAATGTTTGAGAGTTGTTGTTGTTCCCTATCTTCTTCCCCATTGATCTTCGTCAAAATCAGTTGGTCATCTACACTAATAAAAGAGAAATATGGTAATTGGCATACGACCGCTACCCTTTTCATTGGCTAATCAGGGTGATATGCAAATTAACTGCCAACTCAGATGGAAGTTAACTGCCAACAAAGATGGTGGTTAATTTGCATATGTAGACACAATGCAGGGAGGCGAAAGGGAAAGCAGGAAGAAGCCCCCTGCCACTGACAGTGATCGGAAACCCAGCGGGGAGCTAAGAGCCGGGGGCAGGGCAAAGGCCGACGCTCTATGCCCCAGCCATGATCGGAGAATCAGGTGCCTTTGCCGCCCTGGCCAGTGATAGCAGGAAGTATGGGTGGAGCCAGCGATGGGAGCTGGGCAGGGTCAAAGCTGGAAGTCCCGGGAGCTAGGGGTCCCTTGCCTGGGCCTAAAGCGGAGCCCACGATCGCGGGGCCGCTGCCGCTGCGGGTCCCCGCTGCCCGGGCC
>NW_006282186.1:233582-236868 GCF_000327345.1 Myotis davidii | reverse complement strand
CAGGCCGGGGCAAGGGGCCGATCCGGTGATCAGTGATCGGATGGTGATGAGGGTCAACTCCTCTGGCCGAGGCATCAGGTCTGGGTGGGGGGGTGGAGCAAGCAATCAGAGGGAGATGGGGGTCCCCTGCCCAGGCATGATTCCTGGGCCAGAGGCCTCAGGCCTGGGCGGGGGTCTGAGCCAGTGATGGGGGGAGATGAGGGTCCCCTGTCCAAGCCTGACACCTCTGGCAGAGGCGTCAGGCCTGGGCAAGGGGCTGATCAGGCGATCAGAGGGTGATGGGGGTCGACGCCTCTGGCCGAGGCATCAGGCCTGGGCAATGGTGGAGCCAGTGATCGGGGGAGAGGGGGGTCCCCTGCCCAGGCCTGAATCCTGGGCCAGAGGCAGAGCCAGCAGTCGGAGGGGTCTGGGGGTCCCCTGCCCAGGCCTGACGCCTGGGCCAGAGGCATCAGGCCTGGGCTGGGGGCAGAACCACTGATGGGGGGAAATGAGGGTCCCCTGCCCAGGCCTGACACCTCTGTCAGAGGCGTCAGGCCTGGGCAAGGGGCCGATCCTGCGATTGGAGGGTGATGGGGGTCAACGCCTGAGGGCTCCCAGTATGTGAGAGGGGGCAGGCTGGGCTGAGGGACACACCCCCCACCCCCATCCAGTGCAGGAATTTCGTGCACCGGGCGGGCCCCTAGTATAAGTATATGTCTCTTTTTGGACACTCTATTTTGCTCCATTATCTTTTGGTCTGTTCATAAACCAATATGGTATTCCTTAAGGCCAGGCAATGTAGGACCTCTTTATTCTTTTTTAAAAATTATTCAGATTCTTCTAGGTCCTTTACATTTGCATATAAATTTTAGAATAGTGTCCATTTTTAAAACTGTTGGGATTATTGGGAATGTAATGAATGAATCTTTAAAGCAATTTGGAGAGAATTGCTGTCTTATTAATAGTCTTGGAATCTATGAACATAGTTAAATCTCCATTTATTTCAATCTCTAATATCTCAGCATTCTTAGAATTTTTATGTTAGAGGTCTTGGATATTTTTTTATTAAATTGATCCCAGTATATTTTGATTTTTCATGCTATTTTAAATGGAACTTCAAAATTTTTTATTAGCAAACAAGCTGCTAATATAGAGAAGTAAATAGTTTTTTTTTTTTTTAACTTTGCCTTTGTATATCTTACTTTTTAAATCCACTTCTGATAGTTTCTTTGTTGATTTCTTTGGCTGTTTTCATCAAATAGTCATGTCATCTATGAATAGGAATCGTTTTACCTTTTTTCCATTCTCTTTTTCTATCATAACTTTCTATTTTATTTTTTAAATTAATGCCTTATTGCGCTGACTTGGACTTACAGTATAATGTTAAATAGAAGAGGTGAGACTAGATATCTTTATCTTGCTTCAGATTCTAGCAGGATCTGTATTTCACCATTAAGTGAAAATTAGATTCTGGATTTTTATACATTCCTTATTAGACTAAGGAAGTTTCTATTCCTAGTTTGCTGTGAGTTTTCCCTCATGAATATGCTGAGGAAAAATGTTTTTTCTATATGTATTGATACAATTATGTTTTTCCCTTTAAT
The DNA here is from genome assembly GCF_000327345.1 of Myotis davidii. NCBI lineage: Eukaryota > Metazoa > Chordata > Mammalia > Chiroptera > Vespertilionidae > Myotis > Myotis davidii. Next base: position 235,285 of record NW_006282186.1, on the reverse strand, counting down.
TCTGTTAATGTGATGAATTAATTTGATTGCTTTTCAAATATAAAATCAACTTTGCATTTCTGAGATAAACCCTTTACAAAATACCTTTTTCATGTCTTCTGCATTCTGTTTGATAATATTTTATTAAAAATTAGTTTTGTGGCCGAAACCAGTTTGGCTTAGTGGATAGAGCGTCGGCCTGCGGATTGAAAGGTCCCAGCTTCGATTCCGGTCAGGGGCATGTACCGTGGTTTCGGGCACATCCCCAGTGGGAGGCAGCTGATCGATGTTTCTCTCTCATCGATGTTTCTAACTCTCTATCCCTCTCCCTTCCTCTCTGTAAAAATCAATAAAATATATTAAAAAATCAATAAAATATATTTAAAAAAATTAGTTTTGTGTCTCTGTACTAACTGCCTGTATATTATTTCTCCTCCTCCTCCTTTGTGATATTGTTACTTGGTTTCAGTGTTATATTGTCCTCATAAAGTAAATTAGGAATGGAATACAATACAGATTTAAAATGGAAGTTATTTTTCCTTTTCTGAAAAATTTTGTGTACATTTGGTATTATTTTTTCTTTCAGTGTTTGATAAAATTTACCAGTGTAAATATATAGGACTAGTGCTCTTTGTACGAAGATTTTAAATTATAAATGCAGTTTTTCAATAGACATAATGATTTCAGATTTTTTTCTTTTATCTTGTGTCAGTTTTGGTAAGTAATTTTCAAGGACTATGTCTATTTTATCTACTTTGTCAGATTTTACTTGTTTTTATATTAGGCCCTTATTTCTTTCTAATTTGTAGTGAACTTGTAGTGATATTTCTGTTTTCATTTATAATATTGGCAATTTGTATTTTCTCTTCCTTTTTAAAAAATTAGTCTTCAAATAGTTTATAATTCTATTTATCTTTCAAAGAACCAAGTTTGTTGGTTTTTTCTGTTTCCTATTCTATTTATTCCTATTATCTTATTTTTTTTAAACTTAGGTTATAATTGCTCAACATTTTAATAGCATTCTTGCTAATTAAGATGAAGCAAGAAGTTGTTACTCTCCTAATAAAATTTCACATTCTAGGACATATGGCATTGATTTATTTGTTATATATTACTCCATCTTTGTTTTTGAGATTATTTCATTATACAAGAAATTCTCAAAACTTTTCACCTTATCTATTGAAGATTTTTTTCGATAAAAATCTTTAAATATAAGTTTTAGGATAATAACTAGTATGAATACTAAAATGCAGATTTATTTATTTAAGTATATTTTTATTGATTTCAGAGAGGACAGGAGAGGGTGAGAGAGATAGATGAGAGAGAATCATTGATGGGCTGCCTCCTGCACACCCCACACTGGCGATCGAGCCTACAACCTGGGTATGTGCCCTGACTGGGAATTGAACCATGAACTCCTGGTTCATAGGTCGACATTCAACTACTGACCAACACCAGCTGGGCTAAAATGCAGATTTAAATAAACTTAATATATGGGTTAATAACATTAATGTCAAACTGTTCTCTATGCTGAATACCTTTATTCAAGTAATCTAAATAATGCTAGATTACTCTTCCTATAGTACCACTTATTTATTTTATTTCCTGCTGTAGAAACTTATAATAGTTATTTATTGCTTACAAGATTTTATCTAGTCTCCTCTGTCAGTCACATTCACCAAGCTTCCTATTTCTGCCTTATACTTCAACTCTTTTTTCTGCAG
>NW_006282186.1:226547-233565 GCF_000327345.1 Myotis davidii | reverse complement strand
CAGGAATTGTTCATCTCAGTCATAATCATACACGTTGTAGTAAGTGTATTTTTGCTTTTGTTTCTCTAATGGAAAAAAACCAATCTGGAATAGTGGAAAGAACATAGTTTTTGCTTTGGTTGTCCTGGGGCTTAGATTCTCTATCTTACTTTCTAGTTTTGTGACTGTGGACAAATTACTTAGACTCTATGAAATGATGATATTTCCTTATAGAGTTGTTATGTAGATTAAATGAAATATACACACACACATAGTAAAAATATAGACAGAATTTAGGAGATATTTAATAAATATTAGTTCTGTTTTCTTTTCCATCTTTTAACTAATTCAATCCTGCCCAATTGAAGGTGTTTTTTTTTCGCCTCATGAACTCTACTTTTAGTTTGTACTATAATAATTTTTACCTTTTATTCAGTCCTGTGATACAAATTATCTCAACTAATTAATTTTTTTTAAATATACTGGTCTTCCTATTTCCCCCTAGTTGTGTTATTTATTCAGTCAGGAAAGTCACTTTTATATAATATAAAGGGTAGATGAAAAAGTCAAAGATTTGGATTCTCATTCTGCTTCTCTCACTAGTGTACTAGCTTTCAGGCTTATCTTTTGGCTTTTAGTTCCTGTCTTTAAAGGGGATAATTAAACTAGAGATTTTACAAAGTGTCCTTTTAGTTATGAAATTCAGTGATTCTAGATATTCTTGGAATGCCTATCTGTGCTAGATTCTGGTGAGAAATTCTGATGAGAAATATTTTAAAGGACTAAATGTGTCTTTAAGTAGATCAACACATAATAGAGAAGTAAACTGTGCACAAATGACTAAAATGCAATGGAGTATGTAATAGAAGCCATATAAGTGTTATGAACAGAATGCCATAGGGTACAGAATAGATCATCTCATCTTTCCTGGCGGATTTTAAGCATTTCTAAGGAAAGAGTTTTATCTCCTACTACTACTTTTGCTTTTCTTGAGAGATTTAAGCCTAGTGTTGGACTTACGTTAGTTGACTTGCTATGAGTTTCTGTAATGAAAGTCAACAAAAAGAGGCATTTAATTTTATTTTGTTATTCTTTTAATTTCTTTTTTTTCTCTCTCTCTCTCTATAGAATGGTCCCAGTGCCAGATCATGTCATAAAATGTGCATTGACATTCAACGAAGGCAAATCTACACATTGGGCCGTTATTTGGATTCCTCTGTGAGGAACAGCAAATCTCTGAAGAGTGACTTTTATCGTTATGACATTGACACTAACACATGGATGTTACTCAGTGAGGATACTGCTGCTGATGGAGGGCCGAAATTGGTGTTTGATCATCAGGTTTGGTGCACAGATAAATATATGGTAGAATTAGTTAGTGCTTGGTAACTTCCTGTTAGCGTTTATGTCACATGTTATGCTTAATAATCTAAATTATCTCTTAGATTTCTATTACAAATACCTATGACAGAAAATAAAAATAACTTGTGCCAGTAGTTGTAGAGTTATCCTTTAAAATTTTTTTCTCATATATAGGGCAGGATAAAATACTAAGATCTCAGAACACAAATGTTAATTTATAAAAACTTTAGATAGTTGATGGAGCAGTACATATTAGGAAAAACAAATTTAGTTGTATAAAAAATATCTAGGAATCATAACAATAACAGTTTTCCCTTTTAAAACTTCTTATTCTACATTCCTGGAAGAAATTTTAAATTACTTTATAATGAATTCAGGAATTTGAAATCTAAAGCTTTTCTTCCAATTTGTGTGAAATATATTTACCTCTGTATATAATCACAAACATTATAAAACAGATAGAAATTTGACATAAACTAGATGAAGTTTAAAATCGGTACCAATAAAAAATCATATAATGATGTTGACAAGACTACACATAGCAATATTGTAAGCCATTTTAATATTAACATATTAATATGCATGTAAGTCTCATCATTTCCATCAGTGTCATTAACATTTTTATCTATTTTTGAATATGTACTCCATGTCAATCAGTTCAGTATAATTCAGTACCTCAAACAAAACAGTAACCACTTTGAATTCTGTAGGCAGTTTTATTTGATTCAAACCATGTCCAAAGATTTTTTTGGAGTGTGGGGGAGAGAAAACTTTCAAAAAATCTTTAACACTATAATGATGAACATAGCATTGTCTAGTACTTGAGAAATAGGAGATGGTGCTATAATTATGATCGAATCTAGTTTAAACCTAGCTTATCTCCTATCTTATATGAGTTAAAACCAAGTCTTTATTTATTATTACATATTTTTGTTAATTACTTACTTTAAAAGTATTCTTTTGCTATATTTATATTAACAATTAGTTGTTATAGGAGAATGGTAAGGAAAAGAGGAGTGGGTTATATGCCTATCAAGTAAGTGGTGGGTGGAAAATCAAAAACATTAGTCCTCAAGTATTCCCCAGATTGAATTTGGAACTTCTGCTGGCTCTACATAACTGAGCTTTGCAAAGCTTTGCACTTCCCTGTGACATCTTCAGTGTTTTCATTTGGAAAATAAGAGCTCCAAAAAAAGTTTGGCTGGTTCTGATCTTTTAAAAACAAAACATCAACAGATAACATTTGGAGGGAGACAATTTATTTTCTTGCTTTCAACTGGTTACAAATTTATTTTACAAAAGATGTTTATGTCTTTATTTTTACAAGTTGAAAAAAAGAATAGCTTAGGGGTAGTCTAAGTACAAATATTGTCCTTATGTATGGTCTTTGATTCTCTTGACTTTGATACAATAAAATGTTCCTTGGAAGCTAGGTTCTGTTAAATGTTTGGTTTTCAACTGATTCGATGTTATAACAGAACACTAGGTGTGAAGAAATGAGGATTTCAGTGCTAATTAGGCTAATAACGAGCTCTGTGACCTTTTGTAATCTGTATAAGCCTCTAGTTTCTATTTTATTTCATGTAAATAAAGCTATAAGTTGGAACTTCAAAATTACTTAGGGCTGTTCATGACACTTTAAGATTTGACACTTAACGCTCAAGAATGTGAGAAAGCTAGAGGCATGAAAATGCTTTAAAAAGTTACTTTGCAATTTTGAATTTAACAGTTAATAAATTTAAAGCTTTGGATTTATTAAGAACATAGTGGCAGCTTAGTTCTGAAGCTTTCGATGTTGTTGCTTTGTGTGATTTTCAGGAACAATGAGAGCCAAACCAAAAAAAAAAAAAAAAAAGATTAAAAAAACAAACACAAGTCACATATTCAGCAAAACCAGGAGCCAAAGAAAACCCACAACTCCCAATTTCTTGTAAGTTTAGCCAAAAATAACTGAAATATTCAGAACCTGTATTAAAGCTGACAGTAATGTAACTGGGGAGAACTGGGAATGTAGAGGGAGCCTAGCAGAGGTACATCTTAGCAGGGCAGCCTCTGGGGGAGTTAGTGAGATAGCATGTGCAAAGCACCCAGAATGGCCCAGAAGGGGAGATGTCAGAAAGCACCATCTTCTAAAAGTATGGGAAACAACGTGACAAATGCGAACAGTGCTCCTTTTGCAATCTCTGGTGAAGGAACTGGAGGAGCTCAAGTCTTGAGATAGAAACAGCCCCCCTGCCCCCCCCCCCCACACACACACACACAGATGAGTTTTAAAAAAGACAGGGCTTCACAGATGGACTACATTTTGAAGAAGCCATTTAATTCAGTAGCAACAGAAGAGGGAGTCCTTGAGCAAGAACATTACCCTTTCATAGGAACCTTCTGTTATCTGGTCCAGGGAAATTCAACAAATTTAAATATGAACATTTAAAAAGTTTAAAACACAGAATTTTTAGAGAGGTACTCTAAAGAAAATTAATAAAAAGAAGACCAGCAAAACTTTCCTTCGCACAATAGCAGATGAAAATTATATATCAGTGTCCGAACAGATAAATGATTTAATGAAGCTTGAAACTTTGAAGAAAACTACAAAGCATAAATTCAGTTGTGCAGATGAGATGACCAAATAAGAGGAACAGGTGAAACGAGACCTGGTAAAATTCAGGAAAGAAACTGAAGAAAACATAGTAGCATTTTCAGAAATGAAAACTAATCTACATAGAGCATAATGAAGAATAGGTAAGGGTTATATAGTATAGAAATAAGAGCAGGTAATATAGAAATAAAGATTAAGAAAAGGATTAGTCAGGAAATTATAGATAGAGAAGACAGGCAAAAATAAGCCAACATACATATAATTGAAGATGTTAACTACAGAAAACAAAATAATGGAACAACAAATATAATAAAATTCAAGAAGACTTTCCTGAAGAAAGAAGACTATTTCACATTTCAAAAGGGTGTGTTATAATCAGAAAGGAAAAATGTTGACCTATACATTCAATTCTAAAACATATGTTAGTAACAGTGCATTTCAAATATAAAGAAGCCATTTTAGGGGGAAAGTAGGCAAAATGATCAAGTCAGTCTGTAAGAGGAATAAAATGAGACTGGTATCAGATTTCTCTACAGCTACGTTCAGGAAACATTAAAGCAACATCCAGAAGGTAGGAAAAGACAATGTGAGTCAACGATTTTATATCTAGAGAAACTGTCCATCAAGTATGACCACCTTTTGAAGAAATTACTAGAAAAAGGAATATGAGCTAGCCAAGAATTGGCAGGAGAAACTTTAGTCAAGGATTGGAGATCGCAGCTCATTGACATTCTCCTTGGTCAGTGTGGATCATTGGCAATCTGAACACATACTTTTACTGTTCTCCTGCCCATATCCTATGAAATGACAATAGAATATATTAGTAATAGCGTTGAAAACAAAAAAGAATGTCCTTTGGGAACTTAACAGTATTTTGGGGGGGAGGGGGGTGAAGTGGGGGAGAATTCCTATAAGGTAGAAAGCAGATAGGACCAGATCCAACCAGAAGAAACTAGAACCTGTAAGATTACAGCCACAAAGTTTATAGCTGCGGCAAACATTAGATGATCAGTGGGGGGCTGAACAGCAAAGCATTCTTCCGTTTGAGTAGCACTTAACTGTGATATTGTCCATAGGTCAGGTGTTGAGTGTGGGCATTGGAGCTGGAAAGGTAGAGCAATACTCCCAAGGGCAGCTGAAGAGCAGCTGTGGAACCCTTCACAGTATCACATCTCATTTCTCCCCACCCAGTCCCTTTAGGCCGGCTAGTGTATATGTAGCAGGCAAATGACTAGTGATTCTCAGATATAAAGAGGACTAGAACAACCAAAAAAATCCATATATTTTAATGTAATTAATGCCATAGATGGGTGCTGAAGTCAGCAAATTAAGAATTAACAAAGAAAAACAATAGTATAAACTAAAGAAGCTTTTAGGGCAAGTTTAAATGATATTTTTAGAGCAATTCAGGCAACTATTGGCATTCATAAAAGACATCTAGAAAAGTTACAAATTAAAGGTTTTTTAAAATCTCAGCAAATTATTTGAAAAGCAGAATGGACAAACTCACCTCAAAATGGTTACTAAATTAATGAGCTGAAATTATGAGAGAAAAGTTAAGAAACAGAGAGAAGGTCCTGAAGTTCCAATATTATCTAACAGGAGTTCTAGAGAAAGAGAATGCTGGCCAAAACAAATTCAAGGTAAAAATGAAGAAAACTCCTAAAGATGAAGAAAGACAGTTTGCAGAACGAAGGGAACACCAAGTGCAGTTCAGGATGAATGAAAAAGAATATCCCTGCCTAGATACTTCCTTAATGAAATTTCATAATCAAGGATTAAGAGAAAATCTTAAAAGCCTCAGAGAGAAAACTGGTTACCTTTGTAGGCAGACAACTGAGAACAAGCACATCAAAATTAAATATCCTCCAAAGGAAAGAGAAAAGCCCCTTGTAGCCGTATGAAGTAGAATTTAGGGGCTAGATAACCATAGGAAACCTGATAACAGAGATTGGCCAAAATTAGTATAACTCTGAATTTATGAAAATATAATTGGCATATGTAATGTGTGTCCCTCGGGATTTTCAGCATGATCCCCAGGTGTTTGGAGAGACTTAAGCCTTAAGTATTTAGGACAGGGTAATGTGACCCAGCTTCAATGCAGCCCTAGACAGTCAGATATATAGTAGGTGAATGGGGCCATACTAGTTGTCTTCAGGAATGTATTGCTTTTAATGATAGGATTATTGAAGATTAAAGAGTGAAAACACTCTTTTTTTCCTTTTTTTAAAATATATTTTTATTGATTTTTTACAGAGAGGAAGGGAGAGGGATAGAGAGTTAGAAACATCGATGAGAGAGAAACATCGATCAGCTGCCTCCTGCACATCCCCTACTGGGGAAGTCCCTGCAACCAAGGTACATGCCCTTGACCAGAATCGAACCTGGGACCCTTCAGTCCGCAGGCCGATGCTCTATCCACTGAGCCAAACCAGCTAGGGCAGAGTGAGAACACTTTCTTTGGGAGGCCAGGGACATGAAAACTTTATCTCAGTTTTGCAACCATATTCATTAAGATTTCACCTTTGAGGTATAGTAGATTTTCATCTTAATTTATGAAAATCTGCCATAAACCTGGGAAATGGCAAGTGAGTGGATCTTTTTAGTGGTAGGCAAAGATTAGGAAATGCTAGAGTCTCTTTTTTATTTTAATTTTTAAAAATTTATTGGGGTGACATTGGTTAGAATTTTTTATTATTAATTTTAAAACCAAATTTTACAATTATTATAAAAGCTTTTTATTAAAAACTGCAAATATTGAATAGCAGAAGTAATTGATGGGAGGAGAGAATTGAACATGCAATGGCCTGTGTTTGTGCTTTAGCAAAATAATGTTTTGTGTACACAATTTTTTTTAAATTATAAATGCCACTTGTGTTCAATATCTAATTTCCAACTTGTACTTATATACTCTTTGAAATAGAATTTAATTCTTTTTTGTTATCTTTGACAAATGACTTTTATCAGATATTTTTATGAAAAACTATCATCTTGAGTTGAAAGAATTAAGTTTGGCTTTTGAACTTGAGTTGCATTACATACCTCAAAGAAAATTAAATTTATAGTATTGTGTTAAAAAAA
>NW_006282186.1:214493-226084 GCF_000327345.1 Myotis davidii | reverse complement strand
CCTATTTCACTCAGTAAGACTATTCTGTACATTGTGTTACGTTACTTTGTCATGTGTGTCTCAGTAAGAAAAGTGGTGAAATCTAATTCCTCAGTAAGTGACCAAAACTTTTCATTAGATATAAATGATTAGTGTTAGCAGTGATAGACAAAAATAAAACTTTTTAACAGTGAACTGTTATAATTGAGCCTCTTTCCCATCAACTCAGTAAGTACTAAATAGTTATCACCTGAATAATAATATAGGTTTTTTTTATTAACTTCATTGCTTATATAGATCTATTTCTATTTATTTATTAACTGCAAGATCAGTTTTCTTATCTGTTCTTATTTTCCCCCCTGCTATTCTTCATTAAGTGCAAATAATTAAGTGGCATTATAGAATTAAAATTAAAATTTATCAGCAAAACCAACATACAGACATTGAATTAAACTTTTCAGATGCTACAGGGAAACTTGGGCCTCTTTCTGTGAATATTACTTCAAAAATATATTATGGAATATTTTAATCATATGCCAAAGTGGGGAGAAGAATATGATAAATTCCTGTGTACTCATTACTTCAACAATTATCAATACTTCACTGTTTATCATATATCTACCCCACTTATATTTCTTTTTGTTTTTAATGTTTGACTTTTTTAAGTGCTGGGGTATTTTAAAACAAATCCCAGACACTCTTATCATTACACCTACAAATATTATAGTGTGTCACTAACAGTTAAAGATTTAAAAAAAAACAGAATCACAATACTATTATAATATTCAACTAAAGTAAAAGCAATTTCTTAACAACATTTAATACATAGAATTTTTCTAAAATACCGAAAAATAAAATACCTTTTAATAATTGGTTTATTCAAGTCAGGGTTAAGAAAAGTCTAAGTATTATATTTGGTTGTTAGACCTCTTAATTTTATTTAATCCATAATAGTACTCGCCCCTCTTATTTTATTCCCCCACATACCACTTATTTGTTAAAGAAACTGAATCATGTGAGCTTTAGAATTTCTTGTATTCTTGATTTAGCTGATTTTATTTTCTCATAATGTCATTTAATGTAATCTTTTATCCATATTTCCTGGTAGTTAAATTCAGAGTCATTTAAAAAAAATAAGTTTTCAATTACAGTTGACATATAATATTATACTAGTTTCAGATGTACAACCAAGTGATTAGACATGTATATAACTTACAGAGTGATCACCTTCATAAATCTAGTGCTTGATTTTAGATTCAGTCTCCTTTTGGGGAGCGCAAAAGGAAAGGTGCAGGAATACTTCATAGGTGGTCTGATTGCAAAATATTGAGAGGCAGTTAATGTGTAGTTGTCATACTTTTGGTGGTGTTAAAATTGTTCAGTGAATTCAGGTGCTATCAACCTGATTATTAATTATAAAGTTTCCTGTCAACATTTTACCTCATGGCTCTAGCAGCCATTGATAGTCATTGCCTAGATTTCATTAGGATTTGTCAAATGGTGATTTTTCTAATTGTGTCATTTCTTCTGCATTTATTAACTGATTATATTATTAAAAACTTACTCTCATTAACTGTGTGGCTACTCTGATATGTAAACTGCATAGGATAGGTAATGTAAATTGATTTTCTTCCTTCTCACTCTTTTATATTAATGAGTTGAAGCTCCAAAGTTAACAGATAGATTTTTTTAAGTGTTATTATGAACTCATCGATTTTTATATATTTGATGTGTTTAATCCAATGATGTTATTACTCTTTCTTTTTTATTCTTCTATTTTTCTTTTTGTCCTCACCCGAGGATATTTTTCCCATTGATTTTCAGAGAGGGTGAAAAAGGGGGCGGGGGGACATCAATGTGAGAGACACATCCATTGGCTGCCTCCTGCACATGTTCCAACTTGGGCCAGGGATTGAACCTGAAACCTGGGTACATGTGTGACCTTTACCTGGAATCAAACCTGTGACCCATTAGTGCCACACCAGGCAGGGCCATTAATTTTTTTGATGCCCCCAAATTTTCTCTATTTTTGGCCAGTAGGCATGCCCCCTTCCCAGTATGTGTGTGTATTATATATCTTTTTAGTAAGAGAAAAATCATGAGTTTATACTGATATATCTAATTCAAATGAAAGATTATAATTTTTAATATCTTTGATTTTGTATATCATTTAAAATCCTCCTTTCTAATATCAGTATTATATTATTCTATCTTATAATTTACAGAATAGCAAAACTAACAGCAAAATCACTAAATGCTGTTTAAAATTACTTTCTTATTATTTTTCTGTTTAGTATATAACCCACTAAGAAAGGGTATTCAAAAACATGCATCAGCCAAACCGGTTTGGCTCAGTGAATAGAGCGTCGACCTGCGGACTGAAAGGTCCCAGGTTCGATTCCGGTCAAGGGCATGTACCTTGGTTGCGGGCACATCCCCAGTAGGAGGTGTGCAGGAGGCGGCTGGTCGATGTTTCTCTCTCATCGATGTTTCTAGACTCTCTATCCCTCTCCCTTTCTCTCTGTAAAAAATCAATAAAATATATTTTAAAAAAACATATCAAAATCAAAATCACTAGAAATATTCTCTCTGTGGTCATATCTTTATATACTAATATGTCCTGATGGGTTTTTTTTTTTTTTTTATTTTTTTAGAAAGAGAGGAAGGGAGAAGGAGAGATAGATACATTCATGAGATCAATTGGCTTCCTCAACCCAGGCATGTGCCCTGACCGGGAATCGAACCAGTAATCTCTTGGTGCATAGAACTCTGCTCAACCAATTGAGTCACACCAACTGGGCTGCACCTTGCTTTTTTACTTTAATAGGATATCCTGGAGGTCACCTCTTAGCAGTATATAGAAAGCATCATAGTACTCCACTGCATGGGATCTATCATAAAATTACTTTTATAGAGGTTTACATTTTTTAAAGGTCATTCTGAATTTTTCATGAAAGTGACTACTTTCTCTGTTCTTTGCCATTTTTTTCTTATTTTTCAGAAAAATCGTTGCTTATATGTATTTGGTGGCCAGCGATCGAAGACCTATTTGAATGATTTCTTTAGTTATGATGTGGACTCTGATCATGTAGACATAATATCAGATGGCACCAAGAAAGACTCTGGAATGGGTAAAGGCATTTAGTAATTCTTCTCTCATGTCTTAAATACTTTATAAGGTAGACGACTGTAGCCCATTTTCTTTTCTTTCTATCCATTCCTCACCCTTTCCCCATTTCTTTAATTGAAGTAAATCTAAGAGGTCAGAAAACTTGTTTTTGTCTCTCTCTTCCAGCTAAATTTTCCAATTCTATCTGTTTAAAATATATTAATCATCATTATTTCCTTGGAGCAGAAAGATAGTATATGAATCTCTATGGGAATTTTTTGTGTGCTTATTGGGGAGGTGGGGGTTGGCAAGAATTGATATCCTAAAAACTATATTATTCTATGTTTGCTAATCCTTTCCACCTTCTACTTTCAGTATAGTAACTTACATTATGCACTAGCAAGTAGAGTCTGTCTTTGTTCTGAAGGAGGACATGTAATGGTAATGCCTTTTAAGTTTACAAATTCAGCACCCAAGAAGTTACTCTCCTCGTAATAGGGTGATTGGTTTGCCCAAGATAATCCCAGTTTTATGAAACTGCCCCATTCACTCTCAAAAGTATCCTATTTTAGATGATGCACAGTTACCCTACATCAGTGATGTCGAACCTATGACACGCGTGTCAGAGGTGACACCCGAACTCATTTTTTTGGTTGATTTTTCTTTGTTAAATGGCATTTAAATATATAAAATAAATATCAAAAATATAAGTCTTTGTTTTACGATGGTTGCAAATATGTATCAAAAAATTTCTATATGTGACATGGCACCAGAGTTAAGTTAGGGTTTTTCAAAATGCTGACACGCCGAACTCAAAAGGTTCGCCATCACTGTCCTACATAGTAGTCACTTTGCCTGTGATTAGTATACATAGGAGAATGGTATTTTTGTTTAAGGCCCAGGGGTTTAAAATGCCTGATTTGAGTAATAGGGTAAGGAATTAGAATAGCTTGCTTTTCCTTTTTGCTATTATTTATAAAAACACATTTTTAAAGTTGTAATAGTTGTTCATATTTAGGATGAAAAGGTTTTTTTTCTTTTAACAAAAGATCGCATCATTGTAAAAAAAAAAATACACATGAAATAGTTTGCCTTCAGGACCCTTCTCCCATACTTCCTACTAGCACTCTTTTTTCTGGGGAGAAATGAAATGATAAATCTCTGTGGAGGCAAAGGGGACAGAACAGAAAACAGGACAATTAAACCTATGAACTGAATAGTAAAACTTCCAACCACATCCCTGTTCCCAGAACGCCAGACATATGTCTCTGACAAAAGACTCGAATCACATTTCTGGAGGAAATGTATGGCCTCAAAGAAAATATTTCCAGATACTGTTGTTTGGGGACCGTCCACGCCAATAAAATGGCTAATCTCGCTGCCTGGTCCACTTTCACAGCCTAGTCCCTCTGTAGTGTTGTCCATGATACACATAACATTTTCAATTAACTTTTTATTTTGTCACTCTTATTAAACTGTCAGTTGAGTATCTTCCTTATTAGAACCTTCACCGTGGAAGAGAGAGAAAAACAAAACAAACCTGAAAATAGAAATCTGGAGTAATGCACTGAGCACAAGTAAATGAAAATTACAGTGATCAAGGCCAGTTTTCTTAGAGAAAGGATCTGCATCCGTAAAACTATAATAGGATGCAATGAAAAATCAGAGACTAAGAAAGAGCTTTTGGAGAATAAATTTTATTAAAATAAAAAAGTAGAAGAGTTATAAGAAAACTGAAAAATAGACAAAAAGACAGGTGAAAATTAGAGAAAATAAGGACCTTAGAAAATCAATCCAAGAGTTCCAATATTGAAATAATAAGAGATTCCCAAGCTATAGAGAACAGGAAAAATGGAGGAGACTAGATTATAAAATAAATAGCAGAAAATTTCTCTAAACATTGGCTCCAGATTATAAATGGACACCTACAGAAGTCAGTACATCAAATTTAGCAAAACAAAAGCCATCATTGTTCACTGTGGAATTTCACATATCAGGGTAAGGAGAATATCTTAAAAATTTCCAGGATAAAATGAGGTCACATTCAAAGGAATAGGACTTAGAGTGGATATAGAAATTCTCAACAACATTGGAAACTATAAGATAAGGGGAAACAAGATCTTAAAATTCGGAGGGAAAATTATCATGATCTAGATTTCTACTTATAGCCAAAACACCAATGAAGCAAGAGGGAAGAAATACTGTTTTCAAATATGTATGGTTTATCAATAGAATGTGTTTGCCTCAAGTAATAGAAAACCTAGGGAACCATGGCCTAAACATATAGGGAATTTTTTTCTCACAGAATAAGAAGTCCAAAGGTAGGTAATCTGGACTGATGCAATGACTCAAGCAATATCTTAATGGCCCCCAGGTTCTTTTAAATTGTTCTGTTTTCCATCCTTAACATGGTGATAGTCTCATGGTGGTAAGTTGACTGATGCACCTCAAACAGTGCCCTCATTTTAAATAGGAGAAAAGGAAAGAAAGCAAAACTTGCCCAGAAAGCTCCCTGTGAAACCTGGCTTCAAGAGAGTCTGGGAAGGCAAGTGTTTAGCTTTTCCAGCCTGTATTTATGTAGTACACTGGGGAAAGGGTTTGGAAATGGCTATTAGATCAGACAATCAAAAGTGTCTGCCACACAAGAATAAAACATGATAGATCTGCCCTGGCTGGTGTGGCTCAGTTGGTTGAGCATCGAACTGAAAGGTCACAAGTTCAATACCTGGTTAGGGCACACACCTAGGTTAGAGTTTTGAACTCAGGTTGGAGTATATACAGGAGGCAAACGGTTGATATTTTTCTCTCCTCCTCCCTTCCTCTCTCTAAAATCCATTAAAAATTTTTTTAAATTATAAAGAGCGAGGATTTGAAGTTTGAGTGCAAATAAAGTCATCCCTGCCCCTTCTTCCCCTTCCTCACCCCGATTCTAAGTGAGCTGTTTCCTAGGATTAAAAGAAAAAAGTGGCAAAGAGTAATAGTGGTAGAGAATTAGTAAAAGAATAAATAAGAAATTTCACTGTCATAAGTAGGCTTTAATGACTGTCATTTGAAGATTTAAAAAAATAGTATAATCCTTCATTCATAGTTATGACTAGACTTAGAGCCATCAGAGTATAATAATTGTTTGGTTTTTTAGTTCAATTTTGTTTTGATTATAAAAGTAACATTCTCATTGTAGATAATTTGGAAAATATAGAAAGATGCAAAAAAGAAAATATATCAAACCATCCAGATGTAATCTGTTAACATTTTTATGTAGTTCCTTCTACTCTTTTTAAACTTATTTATTGTACAAAATTTAGTACAATTTTATTCTGTTTTTACATTTTCATTGAATTGACTTTTTTCCATCATTATAATTTTATTATCCTGGACTAGAGGTATTAGTAGAAAAGACAAGAAGATTCATTTTCTAAATTACTACTATAATCAACTTTTGTGAAATCAGAATCACCAATTTTGCTATGCGTTAATTTTTAATTTATGGTGCATTATCCCACCATACAAACCCCAACAATTTTTTTGTTAAAAACGTTTCTTTTTCAGACTAATTTTTTTATTTTGGTTCTATATAGTATTTTTGATGCTGGTTATGAAAACAGTTTGTAACTCGTCTTCCTATAAACCATATTTTTTTACCATATTTTCTTAGTATACTCGTCGACGACTGAAAAAGAACATTTTGTGAAAACGAGTATACACGTTTCTGCCGGGGAAGGGGTTAATTCATTAATTTAATAACCTTTGTTAGCATCTAAGTTTGACCCTCTCCATTCCTCCTTCCCAACATAATTCAGTACCTTTATATGCCAGGTGTGTTTTATGGATTGTATGTTATAAGATCCCTTCTCAAAAAGAATTCACATTGTAGTGGAGAGAAACATGCAGTTGCCTTCTATGTACTGTGAACTAAAAAAAATTGAATGTTATGATAATGAGTAACATGGGAAGTCCCATTTAGGTAGAGTGGGTTGGAAAATCATCTCTGAGGAAGTAATCTTTAAGATTTAAAACCAGAAGTAGAGAATTAGGAAGAACCATGTTAAGAACTGAGAGAAAAGCAAGTACAAAGGTCCCAAAGCAGGCAAGAATGTAGCATGTTCTAGAAACAGTTGGGGCTGGTGCAGATTGAGAGTGGGAAAAGTTGGTATGAAATGACGTTGAAGAAATAGTTGAGTCTGATTATTCAAGGCCTTTTACAAATGCAAGAACTTTAGATTTTTTTTCTAAAAATAAGAAGTTATTGAAAGGCTTAATTACAGAGTCTTGATCTAATTTAGGTTTTGAAAATGTCACTCTTTTGTCTACATACAGAATGGTTAATTTTGTCAGTATGCTGATAAATTGAGTTGTGCAAAGGCTGTATGTATGATGGATGCCTTAACTGAAGTTTTTATGGCAGAATTGATCAGTTAGAACTTCTGTACTTGGGAAATTTTCCCAACTAAAACTTTTCAGTTATACTTGGAATTATGGAACCTTAATGGTTCTGTTGGCATATTAGGAAACTGAAATTCTCTTTTTTTATTTTTTCCCATCTCTTTTACTCCATCCCATCCCTCCTTTCTCCCTTCTCTCCTTTTCTTCCTTCCATGCTTTCCTTTCTTCCTCCTTCCCATCTTCCTGTCCCTCTCTCCTCCTTTGCCTCTCTTCCTTCTCATTTTTCCCTTCTCTTTTAGTTTCTTCCCATTCCCCCCTTTCTCTCTCTGTTTCCGTCTCCCACCCGAGGAGCTTTTGATATGTGGCCAGGATTGAAAACCACTGTCTTCAGAGCCTATCTCAGTCCTTAGTCAAAGTAACCTTGAGTAAATTACTTAAAGTCTCAGCCTTAGCTTGCATGTCTGTAAGTGACCAAAATTGCATTTCAAGGAAAATAGTGTCCCTGCTCATGGCAGGGTAGAGATGGGTTGACCCTCTAGTTTAAACTGGTGTTAATTTGGGTACCTCAGTTTTCACAGGAGTATGTCAGTACTACCTAAGGTCAGTACTATCCAGTAATCAAGTCATGTCAGTTTTACCTCCATCTTATCTGTATTCCCATTGCTACTCACTGGTTTAGGCTATCACCACCTATTTGGCCTCTGTTTCTAGCCTTCCTCTTCCTATGACCCCTGTCCTTCTCCCCAACCCATTCTTCACCCTGTAAGAAGAACATAGCTGTTCTGTATTACCAGTTAAGTGCATAACCGTGCACTTTAACGTTTTTAAAAAATATTTTTATTGATTTCAGAGAGGAATGAAAAGGGAGAGAGTTAGAAACATCAACGATGAGAATCATTTATCAGCTGCCTCCTGCAGGCCCCCTACTGGGGATTGAGCTCACAACAGGGGCATGTGCCCTAACGGGGATTCAAACCCTGATCTCTTAGTTCATAGGTCAATGCTTAACCACTGAGCCATGCCGGCCAGATGCACTTTAACATTTCTACAACAGATATTTTTTGGTCACCTAGTAGGTGCTAGATAAGCACTAGAGATACAACTGTAATTAAGGGCTCTATTTTTATGGAGCTTATAGTTGCTCATAGGGAGAAAAAAGTAGACTGACAACCTTACATTTTGATTACTGCTAATAAGGTAAGAAAATCTCTTTTAAAAATATATACCTGATAGTTTTCCTTCCCTGCTTAAAATCTTTGTTTCTTTTTGTCCTCAGGATTAAGTATAAACACAGCCTGACTCACAGCTTCCTTAATAATATGCTCCAGCTTAGTTCCAACCCCATTCTTGCTATCCACCCACACCTTGCCACCAGTTCTTTGTTTCATGACCGCTGAATATTAATTCTTTATAGATAGAATACTTTTTCTTGCCTTCGGTTTTTTGCTCATTCTGTTCTTCCTACCTGAATCACTCTTCCCTCTTACCTCCAAAAACTAACTTCTGCTCCTCTTTATATTTTAGCCTATTGGCCATCGTCTCCTGAAATTCTCTAACTCCACAAGCCCAGGTTAGAAATTGAAGCATACAATTCTAACCTTAGTTGTTAACACAATTCTAGGTATTCACCTGGCAGCATAATCTACTAGTAGACTGTGCTTTTTAAAACCTATGAAAAGCTCAGCTAAAATACGTAGGCTTTATTTAAGATTTCTTAAGGAGCATTTAGTCTTTTTAGTACTCTAGATCAAAAAAATCTTTCACTGGATTTAGTTAGACCATTTGGAAAACCTCACATGAGAGAACTATGGTATAATGAAGCGATTTTCAACCTTTTTCATCTTATGGCACACATAAACTAATTACTAAAATTCTGCAGAACACCTACAAATATATTACACTTTTTGCTGATCTTACAGAAAAAGCTATACTTTTGATTCATTCACATCAGACAGCTAGTGTTGTGTTGGCTGTTGTCATATTTTTTTTTTATTTACAATCTAAGGGAAAAGAGGTCAGTGTCCCTGACCGAATAGTCAGGTATTACATGTTTTAAAAATTCTTGCACCACACTGGTTGAAAAGTATTGGTATAATGTATTGTACTCCCATTGAATTACCTTTACCTTATTTAAAGTTCATTTAAATTTAATTTTATCTTACTTATTTTGTAAGCCATGAAAAGTCCTTTTAAAGATAAGGCAGGGTACTATTTAAATGTCCACATTATTTAATATTCTTAGAAACACAAATTTCATTCCATTACATGGATGTTCTGTAGCTTATTTAAATATTCTATTTATTAACTGTTATTCTAAAGCTTTTTTTTTTTACTATAGTTAATTACTGTAATTTGAGATGGACTTAACATATAATTACTATGTTTATATATGATTCAGTAATGTGAGTTATTTGATTAAAACTGCATTTATGATGTGAGTTTCAATTGGATTGTTTGAAATCATAGAAATTTGTTTAAACTTTTGAGGTCACCAATTAGAAATGATATATCTAGTTCTAAAATGCTTACTCCTTGTTATAATTTTTTATTTTGTAGATACTATAAAATCTTACATTGTTTTTTTTTTAATATATCTTATTGATTTTTTTACAGAGAGGAAGGGAAAGGGATAGAGAGTTAGAAACATCGATGGGAGAGAAACATCGATCAGCTGCCTCCTGCACACCTCCCACTGGGGATGTGCCCGCAACCAAGGTACATGCCCTTGACTAAAATCAAACCTGGGACCTTTTAGTCCGCAGGCCGACGCTCTATCCACTGAGCCAAACCAGTCAGGGCCATTGTTGTTCTTTATAATTAAATGAATTATCTCAAGGTTGAAGAAACCTCAACTCTTATTTTTTCACCAGAGTATAATAATTGTATGCTCCCCTCAGGAGAAAATTATAATTTAAATGAGTGGATTGGCAGCTGCTTAGAAAGAAGGGATTTATTAGCATTGTGTCTAACACATACATAATTAACATCAAAATTCAGCACATATAAAATTTGGGTTCATTTCTGAATAACTTTTGGCAGTAAATCTGTGGACACAAGGGGTTTAACAGACTCTCCATATGTAAGCTCTCTATTTAACAGTAATTGAAAATTATGTTTAGAAGATAGTCTGTCATACCAACAGAGCTCTATGGTTTGCTATTATAATAGAATTAGAGGCCCGGTGCATGAATTCATGCATGGGTGAGGTCCAGCCGGCCCGCCCCAATGGGGGCCCATCTGGCCGGGCCGGTCGGGGGAGGGGACGCGGGAGGTTGACCAGCTGGCCCCACCCCTGATGGGGGGTGGGGGGGACGGCCGGAGGAGGAGCCACCCCCCAATCAGTCCAGTTGGCCGGCGGCAGTGCGCGTCATAGCTACTGGTCGTTCTGGTCGTTCCAGCATTTCGGTCGCTTGGCTTTTATGTATAGATTACTTTCTCATGGCTAGTAAATGCAAGGTAAGAAACATTGAGTCTTCATCATTTGCCAGATGCTAAGTCAAGCTTTGGTGATGCAGAGCTCTTACAACCTAATTCCTATTCTGTAATAGCTTTGTGTTTACTTATTTTGTTCCTTAAATTTGGTTGACTTTATTTTCCCACATCTGCCACTCTTTTTTCTAACCATAGTGGCAGATTGTTATAATTGAAAGAATAGTGAACTGAGAATCAGAAAACTTGGTCTCTTCATCTGGGTCTGCCACTCATCCCTCCGCAACTTTGGCAGAATTATATAACGTCTCTGGACCTGATTATTCATCTGAAAATGAGGGGATGAAACAGTTGATCTTAAGGCCTCATCTAACTCCAAAATTTTGACAGTTAAATTTCCTACCCTTCTGTTAATCAGGCTGTGAAACTAACACAAGTGCTATGTTAGTCATGTCTGCAAGATCCTATTTATCTATAAACATATTTTCATGAACCTTAAAAGTAAAATCTTACTGTCATATCAGCCCTAGAAATATGCTTTTATTGTGCTAATTGACATTGTGTTTTTAAACATATAAAGTTTTAATGTTCTTGACCCTTTTAGACTTTTATTAAATAAACTAGAGGCCCGGTGCACAAAAATTTGTGCACTCGGGGGAAGTGGGGGTCCCTCAGCCCGGCCTTTGCCCTG
>NW_006282186.1:190674-213792 GCF_000327345.1 Myotis davidii | reverse complement strand
GGGGCTGATGGCTGTTTGCAGCTGGTCACACCCTTCAGGGTGGGGGTCCCCACTGGGGTGCCTGGCCAGTCTGGGTGAGCGGCCGAGGGCTGTTTTCAGGCTGTCGAGTGACTGAAGCTCCCAACCGCTCCTTATTTTTCTTTTTTTTTTTTTTATTCTGGGCCAGCTTTAGCTCTGAGGCTCCAGCTCTGTGGCCTCTGCTGTTGGGAAAGCAGAAACCCTCGGACCCAGACTTGTGTTCTACAATCGAAAATCTGTATCAACTCCAGCTCTACGATCCCGGCTCGCTGAAAGCAGGTTTCTGGAGTTTTTTTTAGCTTCTATATGTTACTAACTGCCTGCTCAGAGGCCTGCAGCGGCAGGCGGGGAACGTTGGAGTCTGCCGTCACTGAAGCAAGCAAGCCTCATGTTCAGTTTAAGCTGCCTGGCTGCCGGTCGCCATCTTGGCTGTCAGTTAATTTGCATATCTCACTGATTAACCAATGGGAAGGGTAGCGGTTGTACGCCAATTACCATGTTTCTCTTTTATTAGTGTAGATAAGACCAATTCATCAGTAAGAGAAGATTATGAAGCTAATGATTTACTGTTGTTAATATAGATAGTTAACCAAGCTAGAAAATGGTAGTACTTATTTTCAACGTAACTTGGTTTCATTGCTTTCGATTTAGCATCTTTTATATTTGGTATGCCATTCTGATAAAACTGGATTGTGTACATTTTTCTTTCAACATTATTGGAAATAATAACTTTCCATAATTTCCTCCTTTAATCTCCCCAGGAGTGTTTTTCTTACAAGCTCATCATGAAAGTACAGTATTCATATTTTTAATATAAAATTTGTCATTTGATAGATAATGTTAATTAAAGTTCACCTCAAAACAAACATCAAACATGCAAGAACACTGAAGACAGTTTTGAAAATGAAAGGTAATAAAGTAGTATTAACACAACAGTTTATATTTATAAAGCTACAACTTTATACAGATTAATGTAATGCGATAGACCAGACCGTGTAAAGATATCTCCAAATACATATGAGAATTTAGAATATGATCAAGTGGTATTTCCACTCAGAGAAGGAAAATGAATTATGCAATAAATGACATTTAGATGCCACTTAGAATTGGTTAAAAATAAAATAAAATCTGGATCTTTGATGTCTGTTAGTATGTATCACAAAAATGCTAGATAGATTTTTAAAAAAATTTTAAATCTTTATTGTTGAAAGTATTACAGATGTCCCTTTTTTCTCCCCAATTGACCCCCTCCACGCCACTCCCACCCCCCCACCCCCAAGCCTTCACTGCACTATTGTCTGTGTGCATGGGTTGTGCATATATGCATATTCATTCTTTGGTTAATCTCTTCCCACCTGCCACCCTGAGAATTATCAGTCAGCTGCATGCTTCCATGTTTCTGGATCTATTTTGTTTGTCAGTTTTATTTTGTTCATTAGATTTTACATATAAGTGAGATCATGTAATATTTGTCTTCCTCTGACTGGCTTATTTCACTTAGCATAATTCTCTTCAGGTTCCTCCATGTTGTCTCAAAGGGTAAGAGGTTTTTTTTAGTATTCCATTGTGTAAATGTACCATAGCTTTTTTATCCACTCATCTACTGATGGGCACTTGGGCTGATTCCAAATCTTAGCTATTGTAAATTTTATGCTTAAGAAATAAAATTATAAATCTGGTTGTTTTTAATAATTTAGGATTGGGAGAACACCTTTCTAAATATGATACAAAACCCAGAAGTTATAAAAAAAAGATTTATTTTTTTACATATTAAAAAATATATGGAAAAATATTTATATCAAATAATGAATGATAAACTAACAACTAAGACAAAGGTTAATATCCTACCATAAACAAAAAGTTCTTACAAACCAATAAAAAGGAATACTTTTCTAGTAGAATATGGCAAATGACATGAATATATAGTTCAAAGAATAAAATATAATTTAAATAGCCAATACATTTAATTAAAAGATCGCTCACTGAATATTGGTAAATATAAAATACGTATACTCTTTGGGTAAGCATATTTCCCCCAGGAATTTTTCCTTGTCATATACTTGTACAGATGCATAAAAATAACTTATATAGAGATATTTATTACAGTATTGTTTGCGAGAGTAAAAAAATCTGTAAACAACTGTAATTGTCCACCAGTCAGTATTCAGTTAATAAATTATGGTTGATGTATTCAGTGAGTTGAATTCTTTGTAGCTTAATATAACTGAGATAGATCAATAAATACTATATTGCCCAGTGTCAAAAGTTAGTTGGGATTTTAAAAAAAGTAAATGATGAGTGGTAGAAACCCAGGTTCAGGTAAAATAATAGAAGTTTTAAACTAGAGTTATTGATAGAGCTTAATTGGGTCTCATTTAGCATTTAAAATATCCCTAATTTAGCAGATAAGAAGGTGGCAGACGCTGTTGGTTGGCATTGGCCTTTCTTCTTAACCAAACCATGATTTGTTTAATGGCAAGTTGCCCAGCCCCAGGGGATGAATCATGATTAGTCCCAAGCAGTCGTTGTTCCTTTGCCAGATTCCCTTTCCATGCCTCCCATGTGACTGAGTTCTGGCCAATGATATGTAAGGAAAGTCTCCTGGAAGACATTAGGGAAAAATATCCTCCCCAAGGAAGTGATGCTTAGCGGTGGTACTTGCAAGATTCCAAAAATGAGAGGAAGGACCAGAGAATTATAGGGATGTTAACCTAACGTCATGATTTAGTTGAATTGCTGAGTCACGACGACTGGGCTGAATTCTACTTTTTAAATTATGCACATTGCATTACTTCTATAATAATTTTTCCTTGTGAGTCATTTTATAAAGACTAGTTAAGTTTCTTGGCATTTAGTCAAGCCTTTTGGCAGTTGAATCTGAAAGCTATTAAAATATTACCTGTTGCAAATCTCCTATCCATTCCCCCTACCCCTGCTACTACCCATTAAACACTGTTAACTTGAAAAGATAGCCTTATTTTCATCTTGGAAAGAAAATTAATACAGAAGATGTATTAGTACTTATAACATGTTAGAATGAAAGCTGCTTTTAATCTTTAGGTCTTTTGGTTTTTGATAATACCATTTTTGTTCAACTAGTTTTTATTTTTATACTAGAGGCCCGGTGCACAAGATTCATGCACTGCGGCAGGGGGATCCTTCAGCCCAGCCTGTGCCCTCTCGCAGTCCCAGAGCCCTCAGGGGATGTCCGACTGACGGCTTAGACCCACTCCCTTAGCAGCTTCTGGCTGAGCGGCGCTCCCGCTGTGAGAGCTCACTGACCACCAGAGGCAACTCCTGCCATTGAGGGTTTGCCCCCTGGTGGTCAGCGCATCATAGCGACAATTCGTTCTGCCGTTCAGTCCATTTGCATATTAGCCTTTTTTTATATAGGATATTTACTAGCGGCCCGGTGCATGAAATTTGTGCATGGGTAGGGTCCCTAGGCCTGGCTGGCGATCAGGGCCGATCTGTGGAGTGATTGGGGCGGGGCCCACTGGCACCTGGCTTGGCACTGCCCACTTGCTGGCCCCACTTCCCGCTGCCGGACCTGCACCCGATCACCCTGCCGCCACTGCCAGTCACCTCCCTCTGCAGGGCGACGGGCGGCGCAATTAGGGGACCCCTGCTGGCACCCGCCTTGGCTGATCTGGCGCCGCCCACTCACCAGCCCTGTCACCTGCCGCCGTTGGTCGCCTTCCTCTGCACGGCAGGGCAGTCGGGGGCGGGGGGGGAGTTCCTCTGGCACCCGCCTTGACTGGCCTGGGGCCTGTGGGCTGGGGGCACTCCTGTGTTGATTGCCCCCTGGTGGTCAGTGTGCATCAAGCTACCGGTTCTGCCATTCAGTCGATTTGCATATTAGGCTTTTGTTATATAGGATTTTTTCCTGTTTTTTTTTTTCTTTCTTGTATATATGTTGTTTGGCTACTCTCTTCACCTTCTTTTATCCAGGCCACCTCCCTTCTCCCTCCCCTCTGATCTTTGTCAGTCTGTTGCATGCTTCCATGCCTCTGGTTCTATTTTGGTCATCAGTTTATTTTGTTCATTAGATTCCACATACAAGTGAGATTGTATGGTATTTGTCTCTCTCTGACTGGATTATTTCACTTAGCATAATACTCTTCAGGTCCATCCATGCTGTTGAAAGGGGTAACAGTTCCTTCTTTTTTATAGCTGTGTAGCATTCTATTGTGTAAATGTACCACAGCTTTTTTATTCACTCATCTACTGATGGCACTTGGGAGTGTGCAGGAGGCAGTCAATAGATGATGTTCCTCTCTCATCCATGTTTCTCTCTCTCTATCCCTCTCCCTTCCTCTTTCTCTAAAAATCAATAAAATATTTTTTAAATAGAATTCCAACAACATAAAGAGCTACAAAATAAAAAGTATTTCTGCCAAAATAGCAAACTAACACAGGCTCTTGATTCTCTTCCCTAAAATCAACTCTGGAAAAATAGGGAGAGGCAACTGGCCTTCAGAAATTCTTTAAATGAGATAGAAGACTTCCTCTCCCCTAAGTTAACTTGAGTCGGTTCTTGTTCCTTCACTGTAGAAACTAGCAGGAGTAACCCATCCCGCTAGTCCCAGAACCCAAAGAACATTGTGATAGTGCACAAACCCTATGGGAGCTAAGAATTGAAAATAGATGTGGACTGACTGTCACAGGAAAGGGACTGGGACTGAGGTGGGTTTGCCCTGTCACTGTCTGGAATGTGTGGGTTCTTTTTTTTTTTTTTTAAATCCTTACATAAGGACATTTTTATTGATTTTTTTTTTTCTTCTTCAGAGAGGGAGAGAGAAAAGCAAACATCAATGTGGAAACATCAATAGGTTGCCTCCCATACACACCCCGACTGGCAATCAAACCCATGACCTAGCAATGTGCCCTGACCGGGAATTGAACTCAGAACCTTTTTGGTGTATAGGATGAGCTCCATCTGAGTCACCTGGCCCTGGGTGAATGTGTGGGTTCTTGACTTTGTACAGGGAAGATTTCACAATGTAAGTTCAGGTGATTTTGAGAGTATGTTTATTAAAATGGAACAGTGTGCCCTGGCTGGTGTGGGTCAGTGGTTAGAGCAGTGGTCTGTGCACAGAAGTGTCATCGTTCGATTCCTGGTCAAGGGCAAGTACCTGGGTTGTAGGTTCGATTCCTGGCCCCAGTTGTGGTGTGTGCAGGAGGCAACCAAACAATGTGTCTCTCTCATTTTAATGTCTCTCTCTCTCTCTCTCCTTCTCCCTCCTTCTTTCTCTCACCCCACCCCCTTCCTTCACTTCCTTCCATTCTCTCTAAAAATCAATGGAAAAAATATCTGGTGTGAGGTTAACAAAAACAAAAACTGGGGACAGTGAAACAAAGGAAGGGATTAAGATGGAAGAGGCAAGATCGTAGAAACAGGAGTGAGACCAGGTGGGGCTGCCTTGGCTCTTTGGAAACGTAAGAGTTGAGCCTAGGCAAGGCTGCCTCGACCCTTTAGAAAGACAGTCACAGCAGCAGAAGTGAGCCAGTTGGGCTGCGTCGACGCAGGAAACAAATTACCGAGGCAAAAGCAAAAGGGGGCCTTGGAGACAGGTTCAGGGGTTTAGCCTTGGCCTAGCTGTCGCTGCCCACTGCTCCCCTGGTTGCAAGTTTCTTGAGAACCATTGGAGCTTTGGAAAAAGAAAGCAAAGATACATGCCTGAGGAAAAAAAAGATGAAGGTGTGAGCATGCTCCAGGGAGAGTGTGTACTGGGTCCTTTGTCTTAAGTATTTTTATCTGTTTTCAATAAGTGGGGATCTTAGGGGAGTTCTCAGGAGAGGATCTCAATAGAATATTCATCATCTCCAGGTGTGTCCTTTAAAATGCGGATTCGTCAAAATGAGCTTGTCGAGCAGCGGTTCTCAACCTGTGGGTCCTGACTATCGGAAAACACATATAGCATATCAGATATTTACATTACAATTCATAACAGTAGCAAAATTACAGTCATGAAGTAGCAACGAAAATAATTTTATGGTTGGGGGTCACCACAACATGAGGAACTGTATTAAAGGGTTGCAACATTAGGAAGGTTGAGAACCACTGCTAGAGGGTATAGGGTCATTATCTGGTCCGTTTCCCCTTTAAAAAATGTCACTGAAGTGGGACCAGACCAAGGCAGGTCTGCCCCTGCACTAATCTGGGATGTATAAGCCATTTGATCCTAAGTGTCCTTGGTTAGGAAAGGTAAGACCTTGTGATTTATTATCAGGCTATAAATTGCTTAGTCTTTTAAGTACAGTGGGGCCTTGACTTACGGGTGTCCTGACTAACGAATTTTTTGAGATACCAGCTGTCTCTCGGCCGATTTTTTGCATTGAGTTGGTAGAGTAATTTGAGTTAACGAGCTCCTTAACGAGCTTGGTCTCCGATCGAATTAAACTCTTAAGTCAAGGCCCCACTGTATCTGTCTCAGTTTCCCCATTCTGCTTGACAAGGAATTTTTCTAGCTTCTTACTATCCTGCCTCATAACCATCCATTCTCAGTAATTCATTTCTCCCTTCCCATGCCCTTCTAGTCAAGGGAGACTGCCTTTTACTTCCCCCAAGAGTTTAAAGGTATGAAATGGTGTGAAACCCTTGTATGGAGTAGGTGGGGGAGAGGGGAGGAGATCACAGTAAATGGAAGTGATAAATTTGTTCTTGGTGCCTAGGCTTTGCTACCCTGTGGCTTTTCCTTCATTTTTCTTAAACTCACTGCTGCTGATACTAGCTGAGGCCTGGCCTTTGGTCCCTCCTAATACATTTTTCTTTAACAGAAAAATAGCTGGTACCCTGAAAAGCATTACTTCACAGACCAATGTAACTAGACAGTTGAGAAATCAATAAGATAATATATATGATGTATTATGATAGATGAACCAAGAATTTTAAAACAAGCATGATCAATGTATTTAAAGATATGAGATCCCACTTGTAATATCAATAACATATAATGTAAAAACAGAACCAAATAGAAATATTAGATAGGAAATATATATTTGAAATAAAGAATACAACAAATATTATAAATGTGATGGATATGAAATAATAATTAGTTGAAAGATTAGAATGAATATTCTTCTAGGAGGAAACAGAAAAGGTAAAGAGATACAAATATAAAAGAAACGCCAAAGGGTACAGAGAAGAATTGCACAGGTACTGACATCTTAACAGCAGTTCCAAAAGGAGAGAAAAATAGAAATTTAAGAAGGTGGAATAATGGAAGAAATAATGAAGGTAAATTTTCTAGAATTCAGGAAAGATGAAACTCCTCAGATTGGTGAAAGGGATTGTAACATGCCAAACAGGAAAAATAAGGGGAAACACATTCCTAGACATATTAAAGGAAAATTACGAATATCAAAGACAAAGGGGAAATTTTAAAGAATTCAGAAAGGAAGAGCAGATGACTTGCAAGGGAACAAGAAAGATATCAGCTCAACAGCAGTAAGTGAATGGCAGAAAACAGTTAAGTTAAAAGGTACTCAAGGGAAATGACTCCAAACCAAGAAAGTAATATTCTCCTAACTTCCAAATGTAAGGGTAAAATAAAAAACTTTCAGGAGCATTTGTCTCGGGAAATTTGCCACATTGGAAACCCATATGGAAGCAAGATTCCGTGAGAAAGCTAGGAGATATCTATAATAATAAAACCGTAATATGCAAATAGACGGAATGACCAAACAGCAGAATGACTGCCCAGATGGCTTTCCAGACAACCATGCTATGACATGCACTGGCGCCAGGCCAGCCAAGGCAGGTGCAATGTGATTGGTCGGGAGGCCCCGCCATCGTTCCACGATCACCTCGCAGAGGGAGGCCCAGGCCACCCTCTGCAGGGCCATCAGTGGGGGGTTCTGTGATCAATCGCCCCAAAGAGGGAGGCCCAGGCCACTGGCCAGCGGGGTGATCAATCAGGGTGGGGGCTCCACAATAACCCCAAAGAGGGAGACCCAGGCCACTCTTTGTGCGGCTATCGATCGAAAGCGCCCCGGCCAGGTGGGCGAGGCCTTCCTCTGCTGGGCAATCGATCGTGGAGCCCAGCGGTTGATCTCCCCACAGAGGGAGGCTCAGGCCACCAGCCAGTGACACTGTGGCAGGTGTGTGGGGCCAGCCAGCAATTGCCCCGCAGAGAGAGGCCCAGGCCAGCCAAGTGATCACACCCCACACCTGTCACCCACAGAGGGAGCCGACCGGTGGCAGGGGAAGGCGGGGCAGCACCACACAGATGGCAAGCAAGGGCGGTGGGGCAGCTGCGGGCAGTCAGGGAAAGGAAAGCCCCGATAGGCCCTGATCGCAGGCCAGGCCTAGGGACCCTACCCAAGGAGTCCCGAATTGCGAGAGGGCGCAGGCCGGTTGAGGGACACCCGTTCTCTTCCCGCGCCTGCCCCCCACCCCCATGCAGAATTTTGTGCACTGGGCCTCTAGTTAGAAATAAGTGGTAAATGGTGATGAAATTATCTTGAGAAAATTTGTTGCCTGAAGAATAACACTAGGACCAAAATTCTAAGCGATAAAAACAGTGAGGGGAGGGGAAATTGGGCACCATATAAATCCTGGTATTGTGATTGGATTTACAAGGAAGAAAATACTCTGTATTATTAAAACTTTTTTCGCCGAAACCGGCTTGGCTCAGTGGATAGAGCGTCGGCCTGCAGATTGGGGGTCCCAGGTTCGATTCCGGTCAGGGGCATGTGCCTTGGGTTGCGGGCACATCGTCAGTGGGAGATGTGCAGGAGGCGGCTGATCGATGTTTCTCTCACATCGATGTTTCTGACTCTCTGTCTCTCTCCCTTTCTGTGAAAAATCAATAAAATATATTAAAAAAAAACTTTTTTCATTCCAAAATGTTTTATACAAGGCTCAAGATCTAATGGATCTTTCGTGCTTTCTTTTCCTGTGGCATATAGCACCACCACTGTTTCTTATATATATCCCATGTCATTCTTTTTCTTGGATTCTGTTTTTTGGTTTGTTTTATTGAAATAGCTCCTCAAAGAATTTGTAAAGACTAAAGATTTATTGATGTGAAATAATTTGATAATTTGAAACCAGTGGTTTAATATCCGCATTTGCAATTTTTCATTTTTTGCTTTGAAAAACAGTGTCTTGGTTTAGGTCGTAGCATACATATTATGATGAGTTATTATGTTATCTAACTGGCTAGCACATAATCAATACTACAGCACAATGACAAAAGTAGAAGAGATAGCTGAAACCGGTTTGGCTAAGTGGGTAGAGCGTTGGCCTGTGGACTCAGGGGTCCCGGGTTCGATTCTGGTCAAGGGCATGTACCTGGGTGCGGGCACATCCCCATTGGGAGATATGCAGGAGGAAGCTGGTTGATGTTTCTCTCTCATCGATGTTTCTAACTCTCTATCTCTCTCCCTTCCTCTGTGTAAAAAATCAATAAAATATATTTTTTTTAAAAAGTAGAAGAGATAAATTGGACTTTATAAAAATGAGAAACTTTTGTGCTTCAAAGAATACCATCAAGAAAGTGTAAAAGACAACCCCTAGAGCCCTAGCCGGTTTGGCTCAGTGGATAGAGCGTCGGCCTGCGGACTGAAGGGTCTCAGGTTCGGTTCCGGTCAGGGGCATGTGCCTTGGTTGCGGGCACATCCCTAGTGTGAGGTGTGCAGGAGGCAGCTGATCTCTCATTGATGTTTCTAACTCTCTGTCCCTCTCCCTTCCTCTCTATAAAAAATCAATAAAATATATTTTTAAAAAAAAAGACAACCCCTAGAAGGGGGGGGGGGGTCTGCTAATTATAAATCTGATAAGGAACTTGCATCCAGAGTATGTAAAGAACTCTTAAAATCTATCTATATAATAAAAGCCTAAATGATTGTTATGGTGGAACGACCAGAATGACCAGTTGCTATGATGTGCACTGACCACTAGGGGGAAGACGCTCAATGCAGGAGCTGCCCCTGGTGGTCAGTGTGCTCCCACATGGGGAGTGCCGCTCAGCCAGAAGCCTGCCTCCGCAGCAGCGCTAAGGGATTGGGCCTGCCCTCTGCCACCCGGGAGCAGGCCTAAGCCAGCAGGTCGTTATCTCCCGAGGGGTCACAGACTGCGAGAGGGCACAGGCCAGGCTGAGGGACCCCCCTCCCCCCCGAGTGGCATGAATTTCATGCACCAGGCCTCTAGTATATATATAAAAGCCTAAGCGACTGGTCAACTGGTCACTATGATGTGCACTGACCATCATGGGGGCAGACACTCAATGCAGGAGCTGCCCCCTGGTGGTCAGTGCACTCCCACAGAGGGAGCGCCACTCAGCTGACCAACGGGCACCAGACCAGGGCTCACGGCAGGCGAGTGGCTGGCGAGCTTCACTGCGATGGCACGAGCCTCTCCCTGTCGATCAGAACTGATGACCCTGCAGCAGGCACAGCCAGGCTGGGGCCAGGATGAGCAGGAGCAGCAGGCAGTGTTGGACTGCCGGCTTCGGCCCAATCCCTGCAGGCCATGCCCAGGGACACCACTGTGCACGAATCTGTGCACCGGGCCTCTAGTTCGATAATAAAGAGACAAATAACACACTTTAAAAATAGGCAATGGATTTAAATAGACATTTCTCCAAAGAAGATATACTAGTACAAATGGCTGATACCACATGAAGTGATCCCCGAGAAGGGGGGGGGGGGTCTGCTAATTATAAATCTGATAAGGAACTTGCATCCAGAGTATGTAAAGAACTCTTAAAATCTATCTATATAATAAAAGCCTAAATGATTGTTATGGTGGAACGACCAGAATGACCAGTTGCTATGATGTGCACTGACCACTAGGGGGAAGACGCTCAATGCAGGAGCTGCCCCTGGTGGTCAGTGTGCTCCCACATGGGGAGTGCCGCTCAGCCAGAAGCCTGCCTCCGCAGCAGCGCTAAGGAACAGCAGGCTGAGCATAAGGAGCAGTCTAGCCAGAGGAAGGTAAGGAGCAAGGGGTCCTAGACTGTGAAAGGGATCCTGGACTGTGAGAGGGATGTCCCGGACTGCGAGAGGGCACAGGCCAGGCTGAGGGTATCTTCCCCTCCCCAAATGCAAGAATTTTGTGCACCGGGCCCCTCCGAACAACCGGTCGTTATGATGCGCACTGACCACCAGAGGGAAGACGCTCAATGCAGGAGTTGCCCCCTGGTGGTCACTGCGCTCCCACAACAGGAGCACCGCTCAGCTGACCAATGGGCTCACAGCTGGCCACTGCTGCCCGGAGATGGCAGCAGAGCGGTAGCAAGCCTACTGTGTGGCTTGGGCAGCAGGCACACTGGGGCCAGGATGAGCAGGAGCAGCAGGCAGTGTTGGACTGCCGGCTTCGGCCCAATCCCTGCAGGCCATGCCCAGGGACACCACTGTGCACGAATCTGTGCACCGGGCCTCTAGTTCGATAATAAAGAGACAAATAACACACTTTAAAAATAGGCAATGGATTTAAATAGACATTTCTCCAAAGAAGATATACTAGTACAAATGGCTGATACCACATGAAGTGATCTCTAACATCATTATTCAAATGCAAATCAAAACTACAATATGATATCACTTTATATCCACTAAGATGTAAAAAAGATGGACAATAGCAAATGTTGATGATATGGAGAAATTAGAACCTTTTAAAATTGTTGGACATGTCAAATGATGCAGCCTACTCCATGAGGAGTTGGGAAGAGAGAATGGGGAGTGACTGTTAAGGGATATAGGGTTTCCTTTTGGAGTAATTAAAATGTTCTAAAATTAGATTGTGATGATGGTTTTCTAGTGGATATACTAAAAAACACCAAGCTGTACACTTTAAGTGGGTGAATTTTATAGTGAAATATATCTCTATAAACATGGTAGTCTTACCTCCCTGAGTATTGTAAACCTGCCCACTGCTTAAACGACCCTTGTCATTTTTCTCTTCTGATACTAAGGTGCTTTTTAGGCAAAATGTGACCATGTGGAAAAGGAAGGATGTACAATTTGGTCTTACATTCTTCTACGTTCTTACATTTCTTCCCCAGCCCAATACTATTTTAATCCCCTCTCATTGATGACTCAACCCCCACTTAACGGAATTCAAAATATCTTTCTCCACTGATTTCCATTCCACTCAAAAATTTCCATTTCCTCAGTGGGTCCTTATTTAAGGTAAGCAGTCTGTTGCATTAGTTTCTAACTCATAATCTCTGATATTTATATTTTAAAAGGTTATAGAACAAGGGTCAACAAACTTTTTCCATAATGAACCAGATGTAAGTACGGGGTGTCCCCCCAAAAATGTGTACACACTTTGAATGATTATAAAGTCAGTACTGACCAACATACAGTTCATTTTCAACTTTTAAAAGAATATATAGAAATGAGTAAATTTTTTTGTCAATACCTGTTTTCAAACTGATGACCATTCTGGTCCAGGCACTGCTGATAACACAAAGCAATGGGATCACAAACATCAAGAATCATTTCCTTCGGTATTTGTGTGCCCCCAATTCATTGACTCTTGCAGTTTTGTACTATAAACTTTTTCTTTTATGTATCCCCATAAAAGAAAAGTCGAGTGGATTATTAGGATAAATTTTCTTTGTTCAGAGCTTAGTCTGGCTTTACCCATTATTTCAAATCAGTTAACCTGAAAGGAGTGAAAATTGAGTTTTCAGCTGTTAAAGTATAGATACATTTTTGGGGACACCCGGCCTATATTTTGAGTTTTGCCAGCCGTAAGTGTTCTGTTGCAGCTACTCAGCCTTGCTATACCATAGGGTGAAAATAGCCAAAGACACAATGTAAATGAATTGATGAGGCTTTATTTGACCCTGATCAAATCAAGCCATAGTTTGCCAATCCATATAATTGATTTCTTCATTTTAAGGCTCAGTATTAAGACATAATGGGACAAAGAAATTTAAGTGCAATAAATTTAGACAGTTATGTCCTCCACTTCCACCACTAATAAAAAGTTACTTCATTTTCACCTGGCCGGTGTGTCTTAGTGGTTGAATCAGGAGGTTGCAGTTTGATTCTCAGTGAGGGCACATGCCCAGGTTGCAGACTCATCCCCAGTAGGAGGCGTGCAAGAGGCAGCCAGTCAGTGATGCTCTCTCATCATTGATGTTTCTCTCTCTCTCGCCCCCCCTCCCGTCCTCTCTGAAATCAATAAAAATATGTATATTTTTATAAAGTGATTTCATCTCTTTACAGTTTTATCTTTTTTTCCAAGGTTATTTTGGAATAGAGGTCAAAATTTTGGCACTTTTGAAAGTTTACCAAGCCTTATTAAGAAAATATCAGACTTTACATAACCACTAAGGAGTATGGCACGAGGGTTGAGGTTTTTGTTAAGATTAGGTCTCTGTTTGAATGAATATAAGTCTACATAAATGTACTTGTGTATGGATGCATACAAATTATTGTGTTTTGTGTGTATATTCTTTAAATATACTTACTGTGGAATATATTTGGATAGTCTCTAAAATATCTCAAATTTATTGAATAGCAATGTAAGAGGACACATGAATTTAAGGTAAACTAGGAAAAAACAAATATAGTATGGCTAGCATCTCATACTATTCTGAATTGTGACATATTTTTCTTTAGTTTGATGTTTGTTTAGCTTTCTGAGCATACAATAATTGTTTATAAGAAATGTAGTGTTGCCCTGGCTGGCGTGGCTCAGTAGTTAGACCGTCAGCCTGGGCACCAGAGGGTCATGGGTCTTATTTCGGTCAAGGGCATATACCTGGGTCGCAGGTTCGATCCTGGGCCCCTCTTGGGGTGTGTGAGGGTGGTAACCAATATATATGTCTCTCTCACATTGATGTTTCTCTCTCCCTCTCTTTCTTTCTCTCTCTCTCCCTGCCCCCCCTTTCACTCTCTGAGAATCAATGGAAAAATGTCCTTTGGTGAGGATTAACAAAACAAAAAAAGAAAGAAATGTAGTGTTGAAATGATACATTGTTTTAGATACATGGCAATTATGTTTAATATAAAATTATATTTCAACTAATATTTCCAAATAACAGTGATTAGAACAACTTACATTTGCCATATCAATGTTTGACAAATTTCTGGGTAATACAGAATGACCATCATTCATTTAATGGATTTCTTTAAAAAGATAAAACCTTAACTCTGGGGAGTTTGATCTACTCAGGAAAATATATTTGGGGCATATTATACACCAACATTTTTTTTCTTGGAAATTATGTCATTTCATATTACATCATGACAAATATTTTAAATGCTTCTGACCATATTAAACAAATCTGTTTCAGGTTTTGTCAAATTTTGTTTTTCCAAATCAAGATTTGAATATTTTATCTCTATTAAATTAGAGCTGACCCAGATAATAAATCAGTTAAAGTATTGCCCTTTTTCTCAATCAAAATGATTACATTGCATACCTCCTTCTACCT
The DNA here is from genome assembly GCF_000327345.1 of Myotis davidii. Lineage (NCBI taxonomy): Eukaryota > Metazoa > Chordata > Mammalia > Chiroptera > Vespertilionidae > Myotis > Myotis davidii. The sequence goes on along the minus strand of NW_006282186.1, from coordinate 199,372 downwards.
CTTTTTAGCTCCATTCTGGTAGTTATCATTTATTTATTCTGTCAACAAATAGTTGATAACTTGTATGCCAGCCATTAGGAACAAAATCGTGAACCAAATAATCTTGGCCTTTGTAGAGCCTATATTCTGGAGTGGAGAGAAAACAATAAAACATTGTTTGTTTGTTTATATCTATTTATTTTACCTTTTTTTCTTTACTCGAACTTTTTTTTTTTTTTTTAAGAGAGAGGAAGGTAGAGAAACATCAATGTGAGAGAGAAATATCCATTGGTTGCCTCTGGTACCTGCTCCAACCATGCCCCATGGGATAGAACCCCCATCCTGGATATGTGCCCTGACCTGGAATCAAAACGCAACCTTTTGGTCCAAACTATGCTCCAATCAACTGAGCCACTGGCCAGGGCTGTTTATTGTTTAATATAAAAGTTATGTAGTGTGTTAAAAAATAAGTTGTGGCCTTACCCTACAGAGTAGGGTTAGGATGTATTAATCTTTAACAGAATAGCACTAATCTGTTATCTAAGGAAACACTGTCTATGTGAACATTGTCATCTTATTGTTTTCTTTCATTTTATAGTTCCAATGACAGGATTCACACAGAGAGCAACCATTGATCCAGAACTGAATGAAATACATGTCTTATCTGGACTCAGCAAGGACAAGGAAAAGAGGGAAGAGAATGTCAGAAATTCATTCTGGATTTATGACATAGTGAGGAATAGTTGGTAAGGAGCTCTTGTCTGTACTGCAATTCCAATTTAATATTTCTTGGGGTTGTATATTCAAAAGAAGAGGGAACTGGAGGACTTGTGTTAATTTGTGATGTCAAAACAGGAGCACTTAAGAGAACTTCTTCCATTCAGTAATGGAGGGTAGTGCTCAACAACTAAAGAATTTATTACTTTCTAAATATGACATTTATTAACAGTAAAAATGAAAGTGTACTATAGTTTTATTGTGAATAGTAAACGGGTTTTTAGCTCTTTCAGCCTTTGTTTTGAACCTTCATAAATGCTATTTGTGTTTCATATCATGAGGTAGGTTGTTCTTAAGTGAGGTTTTGATGGACATTAAAAGAACTTAAGAACTCAGTTCTAATAAATCAGATTATTTTATGGGAATGACCAAAACTTTAAGATTTGATGTAAACAAATTTATAATTGTTTTGTTGGTAATTAGACATGCAATTAATTTGCTGTCTACAACTGTATTAACATGAGAGACCCGGCACATGAAATTCATGCACTTGGGGGAGGGGGGATCCCTCAGCCCAGCCTGTGCCCTCTCACAGTCCAGGAGCCCTTGAGGGATGTCCAACCGATGGCTTAGGCCCTAAGCTGGGGAGCGGGCCTAACCTGCAGTCAGACATCCTTAGTGCTGCCACAGAGGTGGGAGAGGCTCCCACCGCAGCCACTGTGCTCTCCAGCCGTCAGCCTGGCTCAGGCCTTCTGGCTGAGCGGTGCTCCCTGGGAGCACATTGACCACCTGCATTGAGCGTCTCTCCCCTGGTGGTCAGTGCACGTCATAGTGACCAGTTGTTCCACCCTTTGGTCAATTTGCATATTAGCTTTTTATTAGATAGGATTATGTGTACTGCTAATATTCTAGGATAGCATGCCTTACAAGCAATGTCTTGCAGGTCTTGTGTCTATAAAAATGATCAAGCTGCAAAGGATAATCCAAGTAAAAGTCTTCAAGAAGAAGAACCCTGTCCAAGATTTGCCCATCAGCTTGTATATGATGAGTTACACAAGGTATCCTAACTACATTGACCTGTAAATTTTCCTTGACCTACAATCTGAAAGAATCCCCAAAAACATATGTTTTTTGTTTTTTAAGTAGATTTGAGTAAAAAATTATAATACATAGTATGTAGCAGATGTTCAATATTATTTTCCCCTAAAATTCCTTAAGAGAATAAACATTTTTGTATAGATGGTGACTCCTGGCACTTTCCTCTTTTGATTATGGTCAGTGGCTGCTTCCTTAACTCATAGATCAGATACATAGCATGGCCTATTGTATAGTTTTCTGCATGTGGGTTCCATGTCTCATAATATGAAAAGGTATATATGACTTCCTGATTTTAGATTTCATTGTGTAAGAAATCTTTTTGTTTTTCCTATCTATGAGTGACGTATCTTTTCTATCTGTTTTGTGAAATAATATGGCATTCTGAAGTTTAAGTGTCAGTGTTCAGAATGGTTTCTTTAACTATTTCTCCCTTAAGCTTTACATGCAGTTTAGTAATTGGGCTCAGACTATATATAGTAAGCCACTGACTGACCTGTATTCTTTCCATTTAGGTCACAGATGAATATTTAAACTTTATATCATTTGAGACCTTCATGTTAAAGATATCATGGGAATGGATAAAAGCCCTTTCTCTTAGTGTCTCCAAAATTAAAGGGTAAATGAATTTCTATCCTTAGGATAGAAATAATATTGCAATTCTATTACACTATTGAATATAAATTTATTTTTTTGATTAATCTGCACCTGAGGATATTTTTTCCATGGATTTTTAGAAAGAGAGGAAGAGAGGGAGGGGTAAAGAAGGAAGGAGGGAAGGAGAAAGAGAGAAAGAAACATCACTGTGAGAGAGACACATCAATTGGTTGCTTCCCGCTCGCACCCCAATGGGCTGGGGATTAAACCTGCAACCCAGGTAGAAACCTGCAACCCTTGACTAGAAATCAAAACCAAGACTCTGCAGTGCAAAGCCCAACACGAACCACTGAACACACTGGCCAGGGCTTAAATATAAATGTTTTTAAAATTTCAGAAAATGCTTTTAACACTTTGTGTAAGTACAGAATATCACTAAAACTAAATAATATAATAGTGAAATTATTATTGCATTCCTTTTACATTTATTTTTTGGTACTAATTGAGTAATGGAATATTTTAAAAGTTATTTCACAAATTATATGTGCCATTTAATATTTGACCTTAAGGCTAAAGCTAAATTAAAATGCTAAAATTTTAAAAAGTTTCTAATTGCTGTTGACCTTCAGTGATTTGACATCTTTTCTTTAATAGTTTTTAAAAATATGTTTTTTATTAATTTAATTTTATTTTTTTTATAAGAGAACATTTATTTTTAAGAACACAGAGTTAGAAGAAATAATTGGTAGAAGAAATGGGCTTATGAAACAAGTTATAGAGGGAAAGGAAGGGCCCTTGGAGCTTAGAAGTGAGGGAGGTAAAGGTGACAGGCCTGGAGGAGATGAGGGGAGAGGCAGTGCAGGCGTGCTCCCAGGAGGGAGAGATTGGATCCTCCCTCCTAAGGGTTTTAAGGGTGGAGATTTTGTTTTTTTATTAAATTTAGAGAGAGAAGAGGGAGAGAGTAACATTGACTGACTGCTTCCTGTACACCCCTTACTGGGGATCAAGCCCGAAACCAGGGCATGTGCCCTAACCTCGAATCCAACCAGTGATCTCTTGATGCTTGGGGTGATGTCCAACCAACTGAAGCACACCGGCCAGGTTGTCATCTGTCCTTTTTAAAGATATAATTTATTGCCAAAGCCGGTTTGGCTCAGTGGATAGAGCGTCGGCCTGCGGACTGAGGGGTCCCGGGTTCGATTCCGGTCAAGGGCATGTACCTGGGTTGCGGGCACATCCCCAGTGGGAGATGTGCAGTAGGCAGCTGATCGGTGTTTCTAGCTCTCTGTCTCTCTCCCTTCCTCTCTGTAAAAAGTCAATAAAATATATTTTTTTTAAAAGATATAATTTATTATCACCAACCCTTGATGAACTTGATAATCCCCATTATTCTTTGCCCTCAAACTATACATTGGATTAGCTTCTTGCTATTGTTAATAAACAAAATATAACTGAGCAAATTTAAAGGTCACATTGGGTTTTATTAAGTCATTTATGAATTCAGCAGCATCTTATCTAGCAAGCAGAGAAATTCTCTGAGGGATTAATTCTTGCAGTGGTCAGTGTAGCTCAGTTGGTTGGAGCATCGTCTAGGGCATGTTTGGAAGGCAACTGATTGATGTTTCTCACATCAATATTTCCCTCTCCTTCTCCCTCCCCCTACCCTTGCCCTCCCCTTTCTCCCCCACTTTTCCTGTCTCTAAAATCAATTTAAAAAAACTTTTTAAGATGGAAGTCTTTTATAGAAAAGAGGGTGAGGCAAGTAAGTCATCAATAAGAGAGAAATGAAAGTTCATGAAGGAAAGTAAAGAGTTCAGGTAACGCTGGCTTCTCTTTGGGTGAGCTGTGGAGTTTCAATTGGCTGGGCTTCTTGCTGGACAAAAAGAAAAATCTTCCTTCCTCCTGCTGAGGTGGTAAAGCAGTTGTGCTTTCTATTTGGGAATGGCAGGGCTTCTCTTCCTCTTGGGGTATGTAATTGATGTCTTCCAATATGGGGGTATTTGACTTGCAGTGATAGGTAATTGACCTCTATAGTCTATCCCAACTTCAGTTTTAGTTGAGGTTTTCTTTATTCATTTTTACACTATCATTGCTTTTGTTTCATGTTTCCATTGTCAGTGTAATTGTGGTAATAGAACTTATTTTAATATAAAATGTAATTTAGGAAGTAGTCACAGTAATTTAAAAAGTAAAGTGGAAACTTGAGAAAAATAAAGAGAAGCAATAATATTTTGATTCTTTTTTTTTTAATATCAGTAAAGCTAAGAAAGGAACCTGTAACACAGTACTAGCAAAATGAAGAAGTTTTACTATGACCTAACATAGTTTCTTAAGTATGCATGTGTTTTTAAAAGTCTGGTTTGTTTTGTTTATTACAGGTTCATTACTTATTTGGTGGGAATCCAGGAAAATCTTGCTCCCCAAAAATGAGATTAGATGACTTCTGGTCACTGAAGTTGTGTAGGCCTTCAAAAGATTACTTACTGAGGCATTGCAAGTACCTCATAAGAAAACACAGGTATAAAAATAATTCATGGAAAACTTTTATTTAACTTTATCAGCTATTGTTAGTATTACCTAAGCTCTGGAGACGTGCCTTTGTCTTTGGAAAGTTAGTAACATGAAAGTGTAAACACTGTGAAGGTCATGACTTTGTAGGTGCCCTGTTATTCTCCTAATTTTCTTCTTTCAAAGGAAAACACAAGGTGAAAATAGATACTGATGCTAAATTTTTAAAATATAGAACAAGGAAATTTTACAACTGTTAAAATAATGAAAAAAGTTTCTGTGAAGGTGATTAACTTACCATCAAGTAACTTAAGGCCTAACCACTACAAATTATATCAGTTCTAGATTATTGACATATGCCTGACCTGTTGATAACTTTAACTGTGAATGTGATGATATAGTTGATTAATAATATCTTTATAATTTGATGTTTCAGAATACAACTTTAAATAGAATTAGTTTTATGTCATTACCTTTGCTAATTAATTATAAAATCATGTAATTAAACATTTTCATATATGTCTCTTGAGTCATGTTTGCTTTTTAAAAAGCCCTACAGGTGATAAGCTACTAAAAAAATGTAGAAAAGTGTATCTGTCCTTTTGGTTACTGATAGTGTTAGATGATAAATATTTATAGTTTGGAAGGAGAAGTTAACCTTTAATGATGGTAATAGCTACCATTTATTGAACAATTTTTGTGTGCTAGATCTTGTATGTTATTCTCACAATAAGCCAGTGGAGGAAGAACTATTACTATCAATTTTATAAAAGAAGAAATGGGTTATATAACTCATCTAAGGTCACTCAACCGTAAGTGACAGATAGGATTTGATCCTGAGTATTTTGATTCCAGAATTCTTCATTTCATCACCATTACCATCACCTCCTCCACCACCATCACCACCACCACCACCATACACACGCACAGCGGCACATATTAATATACTAGTATGTATACACATGTATGCTTATATGTTTATTATATAGTGTTTTATATAAAATATAAATACATGAAAGTCTGTGTAGATATAAATTAGACTATTCCTTTATCATATCATGTTTACTTATTGTTGCTTTTCACAAGTTATACTTGAGAGATAAATTAATAGCAGAAGCTAGTTCTGTTTCTTTGGCATTACTGTGAATAATTAATATATTTTCTATAGAATCTATAGGAGAAAGGGTCTGATTCTTCACATTGGATGGCAAGAATAAATTCTGTTTTATTAACAAGATTTAAGTTTGAGGTACCTTTGCTAATGTTTACATTGCTAAATTTTATTCTTTAGTACTTTACTTAATGTACTTAAGGTACTTAATATTAAACTTTGTTTTTATAAGAATATGGGAAAATTATAGAGCTCTTTCTCTACCTTAAATATAACAACTGGTCATTGGAATGTTAGAGTGAGCTTTTTAAAAAAGTTTCCTGACCAAACGTCCATTAGAGATTAATGGAAATTGTTTAATGCTTCATATAAAGAATTGGAACTCACAAATACTTCCCTCTGGCTTTTAATTGTAAAAGTATTGCATGCGTAATAATAAAGAAGAAAATAAGTCTTCTCTCCCTACCAAAAGAATTGAATCACTTATTATCCTCCAATCAGGAGTAATATTTTGGTGTACATCCTTCTAATTATATGTACACACTATTGTTTTGAATCTGATTTCTTTCAGTGAATGATGTATTATAAACACTACCATGTTAATAAATACAAGTACAAATCATAATTGTAATGGCTGCATAGCATTCTACTTATGTGTAATTCACTTAACTAACCTTCTTTTATAGAATATTTACTCTCAATTTATTTGCTACAGTTAATATTGCTGTAGTTAAATAATATTGTTAATATTATATATTTCTATATGCACCTCTATCTAAAAATTCTGTAGGATAGTGGTAGAATTTGGAAATTATCGTTTGCCCTCCTTTCCACAGCCCAGTCATCCTCAGAAGTGTTATTCTTTTTTATCTTTGGAAGTTGTTTTTCTCCTTTAGAAATATATCAGTGGGCAAGTGAAATGACAGTTTGGGAATCTGAAATATTATGTATTAGGGCATGCTTTAAGTTTTAAGTACAATCATCATTGCTAGTGACTTAATTCTAGTAAAGGTGTAGAGTGAAGAGTGAAAGTGGATGAACAATAAAAGAATAATCAGTAACAAATCATTTAGACTCTTAAATATATGATGAAAGAGCCTTACAAATGTTGTATGAGAATAAAACATGAAATAAAATGACTGAAATTGAAAGGCAGTAAGTTTGTGTGGTTGGGCAAATAATCAACATTGGAAATTTTCTACTATGGGAGAGAAAGTGTGCTAGCTTATTTCAGAACTTCAGAAAAGCTCTTGAAGGGGAATATAAGAATGTTTAAAGACCCTTTTATATAGATTACACATTTATATATATTATTTTCAGTAGAGTAATAATAGCATAATAATATGGACCATAGTACTCTTCTGATCTTGACTACTCTTTGCCCCTAGTTCTGTAGCTAATAGTTATATTAGAAAAGTATTATACCTGAACCTTGGATTGATATTCAAGCCTTCTGACTTAATCTTTCTGGAGATTACTTAGCTCATGTGTAAAATGGACAGAGCAACCATCTAAGGCAGTGGTTCTCAACCTTCCTAATGCCACGACCCTTTAATACAGTTCCTCATGTGGTGGTGACCCCCAATTTCATTGTTACATATTGAACATAATTAAAGCATAATGATTAATCACAAAAACAATATGTAATTATATATGTGTTTTCCAATGGTCTTAGCTGACCCCTGTGAAAGGATTGTTCGACCCCCAAAGGGATCGCGACCCACAGGTTGAGAACCACTGATCTAAGGGGTTTTTTTTATAAACATCAGTAAAACTATTCATATAAGAAATATTTATTGAGCACCTTCACTGTGCTAGATATTGTCTTAAGTTCTGTGGATATGTCAGTGAAGAATATAAAAATTCCTATCCTCGAGTTTCCTTCTTAATGAAGGGAGGCTAACAGTAAGCTTAATAAGGAATTTATATGTTAGATAGTAAGTCTTAATGAGAAAAACTCAATCAGGTTAAGAACTATTTTTGTATAGGTGAGGGAGCTGGGGATGTGATTTTTAAATAAGAGTATTAGGATAGACCTCACTGTAAAGAAGACATTTGAGTAGAGACCTAAAGAACATGAGAGAATGGATCATGTATAGATATTTGAGAGGGCAAGTGTTCCAGATAGGTAATAGACAAGGCTCTTAGGTTAAAAATATGCCTGGATTATTTGAGAAATAAATTGAGGAGAACAGTGTGGTAGAAGTGGAATAAGTGAAGTGATTATGGTAGAAGACAAGGTAAGAGATAAAAAAAAGGGGGGGGTCAAATTGTGAAGGCTTTTACTCTGAGTGAAAGGGTAGCATTGAAAGATTTTATGTTGAGGAGTGACACATTCAGACTTAGCTTTTACTTAAAAAAATTCTGGATTTTCTTCCAGAAGAACTGGGTAAAAGGTTGTGGCTATTTTTACTCGGGGGAATTCTTCAGAAACGGCAAGTTATGTAGTTCAGTTTGATGCACTTTAGTGCTAGTGTCCAACCCCAGCAGGTCCAGTGGTCCCCAAAGGTGTGGACGGAGTCGGCGAAGAAGGAATGACACGGAGACAGCGTTCAGTTGATCAGCAGCCTTGCCAGGATCTCTAGCCACAATCTCCAGCCAAGTTCTGTGTCCATGTTCTTTTGCTAGGTTCTCCAGCCAGGTTCTCCAGGTTCTCCAGCCAGGTTCTGTAGCCATGTTCTCTCGCTAGGT
>NW_006282186.1:186851-190525 GCF_000327345.1 Myotis davidii | reverse complement strand
ACCCGCCTGGCACTTAGTTAAGAGGTTTTATTCCCTCCCTAACTTCAGGGGAAAATCCCTACCTGGGGAAACAACCTTTCTCGGAGAGGTGACCTTGGTTAAAACACAGCGCCAAGAAGGTGAGCAAACATATTAAGAACAGTATGCCATATATGCCAGGTCCCTTGAAACAGCAAGGATGGACTGGCTCCCGGCACTTTAGGTTCTGGACATCATCTGTTAGCATTTGGGGGAAAGGCATGGGCTGTATTACATTAGTGAGTCATCAGTAAGGAAAAGGAGCTTGCTCAGGAAGAGTGAGAAAAGTAGAGGGATGTAGGGCATTATCTGAGGACCACCACTGTTTGAGGGAAGGCAGAGGAAGGGATACTCCATAAAAGAGATCCAGAAAGTACAGTAAGATTCCGGATAAACTTTGAAGGTTGCAACAACTGAATTTCTCAATGGATTTGATATTGGTATGAGAAAAGGAATAGTTAAGGATAACTGCTAGAGCAGTGGTCGGCAAACTCATTGGTCAACAGAGCCAATATCAACAGTACAACGATTGAAATTTCTTTTGAGAGTCAAATTTTTTAAACTTAAACTATATAGGTAGGTACATTGTTATTAACTTAATTAGGGTACTCCTAAGGTTTAGGAAGAGCCACACTCAAGGGGCCAAAGAGCCGCATGTGGCTCACGAGCCACAGTTTGCTGACCACAGAACTAGAGCATCGTAAGAATCTTGCCTACTAAATTGAACTGACAATAAAAGGCCCATCTTAGACATTTGAAAAAAATAGATTCTTTTTTCTACCACCTCTTAAAATGACTTGGAGTTTGCAGGACATTATTACATTGTGGACAAAATAGATAGAAGTTGATTTCTGAGTTGAACATGAAAATTACCTTTTTAATTCAAATCTTATATTAAATTAGACACCAGGTCTTTCATTATATAAAAGCTTACCCTGTGCTGCTGTGCTGGCTTATTTGTTTTTGTTGTTCTTATGGGAAACAACTATTTCTTCTATTTAAATACAATATAAATTTGGAGGGAGAGAAGTATATTATATGCCAAGTGTCTCCTGGTTCTTAATGGTACCATGTAATATAGTAAATAAAGTGCTGCTTTTAATATAAAATTGTTTATGAATTGGGGCATAGAAGGGGGCAAAAGAAAAGAAATTTAATAGGGTTAATTCCTGTTCCTTTTACAGGGCAGAATTGTTGGCTGAAATATAATTCTAGACTGCAAACACAAGCCCAGTGATAAATTTTTGCAAACCAAAAGAAAGCTTAGAAAAGGAAGAGAGAAAACATAACTTCCAGGAAAATTGGATTTAATAGGATGGTAGGTTTGTTTTGGTTAGGTTATTTCAGGTTGCAAAGGAGAAAGACATGCTTAGGAGACCTCACTGAAAGAGAATTTATTATGAGAATTAAGGCAGTTTCTCAGCATTTGAACACTGAGACATATGGAGAGAATTGTTTAGGACACTGGACCAATTCTAGTAGCTAGGAGCTACGTAGAGTAGTGTTTCTTGTAACTGAGCCTCTCTCTGCTTCTTTCTTCCCGCTTCTCTTGTTCTACTGATTACTCCTGACTCTGCTTCCCCTCAGCCTCCTGGCTTCAATAAATGGATGGATGGATGGGTGGATGGGTGGATAGATGATAGGTAACTATCTACTCACCTATTTGGCTTCAGTTGATAAGTAGGTAGATAGGTAGGGAGGGAAGGAATCTATTATCTCATGTCTGCTGTTAACTACCTTCTGTGTTTTGTCTGCCTTTTATAAAGTATCCTGTGTATCTCACATTCTGATTCTCTGAGAGAGAATATCTTCTTAGAGTGAGTTCCCTATGAGAGTATCCCTGTTGGGAATAATTCTGCCAGGCCACTTTTAAACTGCTCCTTAAGCTTGAAGTGATTGCTTTTGGCCAAAATTCTGGTCTAACTTGTGGACAAGATGGTAGAGTAACATGATCTCTGTCTAAGGAAACTCTCCTCTGAAGTTCGTAAGGCCGGCTAACAGTCATGGTACTGTCTGGTACAAGAGAACTGTAATATTTTGATAGTCTTTTCCCTGCCTGAAATACAGGTAACCCTATCACTAAGGTTAGCTCTAAAGATAGGAAATTATTGAGGCCATCAGCCTGAACACCATTGTGAATGGCTCATTATTTTCAATTTCCAAATGAAATTAAGTGTCTTCTTTTCTTTCTCTCTGAACATTTAAAAGCATACAAATTTATTATAAATAAATCCATATATAGTTATGCTATAATAAAAGGACATTATCTTATTTAAATACATAGTCCCAAACAGACTTTTTTTTTTTTAAGAGATCATGCCCTAACCAGTTTAGCTCAGTGGATAGAGCGTTGGCCTGCAGACTGAAAGGTCCCAGGTTCTATTCCAGTCAAGGGCGTGTATCTTGGTTGTGGGCACATCCCCAGTGGGAGGTGTGCAGGAGGCAGCTGGTCGATGTTTCTCTCCCATTGATGTTTCTAACTCTCTATTTCTTTCCCTTCCTCTCTGTAAAAAATCAATAAAATGTATTTTTTTTAAGAAAGAGAGATCTCGCCCTGACCAGTTTGGCTCAGTGGATAGAGCGTTGGCCTGCAGACTGAAAGGTCCCAGGTTCGATTCCGGTCAAGGGCATGTACCTTGGTTGCGGGCACATCCCCAGTAGGAGGTGTGCAGGAGGCAGCTGATCGATGTTTCTCTCTCATCGATGTTTCTAGACTCTCTATCCCGCTCTCTTCCTCTCTGTAAAAAATCAATAAAATACATTTTAAAAAAAGAAAGAGAGAGAGATCTCATTCTTTCCTTTTCAGGCTTGGAATCAGATAGTTCTGTGTTAGATTCTGCTTCTGCCACTTACTAGCTCTTATCTTGGCCAAATTCATTCTCAGGTCTCAGTTTATCATCTGTTTTCTTGTTTTGTTTTGTTTTTAAATGATAATACTTATTGTCATCATAGAGTTACTAGAGGTCTGGTGCATGGATTTGTGCATATTGAAAGGAAATTAATTAGAAGGTGGTCGGCGGGGCGGGACCAGGTGAAATGGGCCAGACACGCCCTGGAGCCAACCTCCCAAGGTCCCTCCCCGGCCGGCCGCACCTGGGGCAGCGCCGGGGCTCAAAGGGCATCTATCTGCAGAGTGAGTGGGGTCCCTCCAGTGGGGTGAGGTCCCTTGGCCTGGCCTATGAGGATTGGGCCGAAACCAGCAGTCCAACAACCCCCTATGGGTCCCAGAATGCAAGAGGGCACTCTGCAAAGTTGCTTTCGCTCAGCAGCTCCTGCATTGAGCATCTGCCCCCTGGTGGTCAGTGCGCATCATAGCTACCGGCTGGTTGGCTGGTTGCTTAGGCTTTTATATATAGAGAGAGATTATTGTGAGGATAAACAAGGTGATATATGCTTGATACAGTGTCTAGCACATGACAAAGGCCTGAGAAGTTGCTACAGTTTGTTGGTATTGTTATTACTGACTAAGGCATGGAATTAATTTCATTAAAATTATCTAATCAGTGTGAATGATATTTCATTAAAAGAAACTATACTCATTTCTATTTCTAAAGTATCTGTTAAACACCTCCATTGGGGGCGAGGGGGGAGAAGGATATTACAGAAATCTAATAAAATATTTTTATTTTATCTCTATTTGTTTTTTATGAAACATA
>NW_006282186.1:174189-186796 GCF_000327345.1 Myotis davidii | reverse complement strand
CCCCTTCCCAGTTTATGTACAATATTTGACATATTTACTGTTTTATCGTTGATTTTATCTTAGCTTATATTATCTATATGACAGTCGTCTCATTTCTGGATTCCCAAATGCAGGGTTTTTAGATATCCAAATAACTCCTCCTATACAGTGTCCTAGCTCTGAAAGACATTTCTGATGTTTTCTTAAAACTCCAGACAGTTATTATTCTTTTTTTTTTTACATTTTCTAGGTTTGAAGAAAAGGCCCAAATGGATCCTCTTAGTGCTCTGAAATATTTACAAAACGATCTTTATATAACTGTGGATCATTCAGACCCAGAAGAGACAAAAGAGGTAAAGGTGTTAATAAACTTCAGAAATTGAGTTTAAAAAAAAAAAGTTTTTCCAACTTATATTTGCTGATTTTGATCTTAGATGTTTAAAGAAAAATATGATGGTTCTAATATTAAAAATGACAGAGCAGATGAAATAAAAATTAAATAGGCTTATTTTCATGTGATATAACATTCAAGTCACACACAAAACCCTTGATCCATTTAGAATAGGATTATCAGATACAAAGTTTTAATTTAGATATTAGTTTTAATTTTACGCCCATAGTCCCATGCTTCTTTTACTCAGGGATTACATAATGGTTCATTATAAACTTTTCTGTTGATACTCCGAAAGAAAAAAGAAAACTCCCCTTTTCTGTAGGGAGAAGGTGAAAAGAGGTTGATGGGAGTAGAATCCTTGCTGCTTTGATAGTTAGTTATGCAAATGTTGTATCAGGATAGCTTGACTATAGCTACTAACTTCACTTGTCAGTGGTCCCTAAGTTTGAGAAATTGATAGCAGATCATTACTTTTCAGGTTGTTTTTGTTGTTGTTGTAATCTAACATGGATGGAAGCAAAAGATCTAATATTATTATTTGTGTGAATATACCTGCAACAAGTTTCATGGTTTTATAGCCTGTTTTACTACTAGCTTCTGAGATTCTTTTTGTCATATTTTCCTTTTGATGACTGTCCTTATTCAGAGTTCACCTAGCAACATCTGAACCATAATCCATTTTATCTTCCACTCACAGAATTGGTGCTAATTATATGTAGTTCTATTCCTTAAAGTATTTCTCTGTTAGCTGTTGCTTTGCTTTGGCTTTGTAATAGCAACATCAAGCAGTGCTTTTCTCTATTCAGCACAGGTTTCAGATTTAATATCGAATACTTTCAGGCACTAGGTTCATTGTACTTTCAAGCAGTAGAGCCCACCTGTCCTTGGCAATAAAACAAAGAAATACTCTTTCATAGTTGCCTACTGTGAAAATAATTTCTATTTCTCTTAGTATTGGTTACAACCCTTCATTAGATGGAGAATCATCAGGACATACTTTAGGGCAGGGGTCCTCAAACTACGGCCCACGGGCCACATGCAAATACAAATATTGTATTTGTTCCCGTTTTGTTTTTTTACTTCGAAATAAGATATGTGCAGTGTGCATAGGAATTTGTTCATAGTTTTTTTTTAAACTATAGTCCGGCCCTCCAATGGTCTGAGGGACAGTGAACTGGCCCCCTGTTTAAAAAGTTTGAGGACCCGTGCTTTAGGGGTCCTCAAACTTTTTAAGATAGCTAGTTGTTTTTCCTTGAGTCTTCAGTCAATTCATGATACTGTTTTCTCCATAGTCTAAAATGGCTAGAACCTGGAAACATTAATTTTTCTCTAATTTTTAAAAAGCCAAACCAAAATATTGCCAAGTAAATAATTTCAGCTGCAAGTAGGCCAAAGAAAATGGACAGTTTGTTCTTAATGCTAAGCTATTGGGAAAACCAGGACAGGGAGTTATCCCAGATTCAAACAGAGCAATTTTTAAAATTTTGGTAGTGGATTTCTCTTTGTCTCCTTTCTTTAATAGTCTCAAATTATGATTTTGTATGCCACAGACTTCCACTCTATTTTTTAAAAGTTTTATCTATTAAGAGTTGTTTAGCTCTGGTAGAAGTTAGTTAAAATGATGTGTATGTGTTTTTCAGCATCCGAATCACTTCAGAAACTTTTTCAAAACAATACCCTCACCCTCAGATATTCCTCTGTCCGATCTTATGTAACAGAAAACTGAAAACATCCTGACATTGATCTTTTGTAAGATTATTATTTTTTTATTTTTAATGATTTCAGAGAGGAAGGGAGAGGGAGAGAGAGAAACGTCAATGATGAGAGAGAACCTCTGATCGGCTGCCTCCTGTATGCCCCCGACTGGGGATAGAGCCCACAACCCAGGCATGTGACCTTGACCAGAATTGGACCCAGGACCCTTCAGTCCACAGGCTGACGTTCTATCCACTGAGCCAAAATTTTTTTTTTAAATGTGTGAATGGATTTTGTTTTGGAGAAAGAAATCTCTTGATGATGGTTCTAGTAAATACAATATTTTTAGCAAACTATATAGGTCTTCATTTTCCTTTTAAGAAATCATTCCACTTACCAAGAAAGGCCTTAATGTTATCCAGTACTTTCTGTATGTAGTAGTTTATTTTTGTTCTCTATGTACACTTTATAAAATTTTCACTATATTAAGTTGTTATACAGCAACTAAAAGTGGTTTTTAGAATTTTCTTTGGGGGGGGGCGGGTGTTTATCATAATGATGGTGATCATCATGTTATTGGGGAAATAGTGGTTATATACCAAATGGTTCGTTGCTTTTGTCCAGTCTCCAGAACATGGTTCTAAATTAATGATGAGCTTCTAGTAAAGATTATGAAAATGACATTCCCCTCCCCCAAGGAAAGACCCAAGAAAAGGATGCCTAAATTAATTCCATCATTCAGAGGATTCTATAATAGAGAAAAAAACAAGAAAAGCAAGTTTTAGCTGGTATTGCACATTATTTATTAAGAAAATTTCTGCTGAACTTCCAGAGTACTGGTGTCATTAATTTAACAGAAATGTGTTGAGTCCCTTCAGTATGTCAGGCGTTCTTCTAGGCACAAGAGGAATAAAAAGGTAAAGGGAGATCAGAATGCAAGGGAGTGAGAAATGGGCAGTTGCTGTATTAAATAGGATGATTATAACAGACCCCATTTAGACAGGAGATTTTCACAAAGATTTGAAGGATTTGAGGAAGTGATCTAAGACAATAATTTGGCTAAGGGAGGGCTAGAACAAAGAACCAAGGCTAAGTGCATTCTGACTTTGTTGAGGAGAACAGCAAGGGGGCCATTGTGGCTGTAGTAGAGGTGAGATGGGTAAGTGGTCAGAGATGAGGTCAGAGAGGTAAGAGCAGGAATTGGAGTTTGTGAATGATTTAGTAAGCCATTGCTGGAACTTTGGCTTTTACTCTGAATGAATAAAAAGCTAGTTCAGAGTACTATGCAGAGGAGTGATATAATCTGCTCTGTATTTTACATCACTCTATTGTATTGAGGATAGATGAAGGAAGGAGAATGAGGATTCAGGCAGAGAGACGCATGGGGGAGATTGTAGAAATCTAAGCAAAAGTTTGTAGAAATCTAAGCAAGTGATTATTGTAGCTCAGACCCAAGTAGTAGTCGTAGAATTAGTGAGAAATGAAGTAGATCAGATTTTCAATATATTTAAAGATAGAACTAACAGAATTTTATGATGGATTGGACATAGGATTTGGAATAAACGACTCCAAAGTTTTTTTACCTGAGTGAATTGAGTTATCAACCAAATGAAAATGCACTGGGTAGATCTGATTTGTGGTGGTGGGTGGGGACTCCTGACCGGGATCAGGAATTTAATGTTGGGTATGTTCAGTTTGAGATGTCTATGAAACAGCCAACTTGAGATCTTGAAATGGTAGGTATATATTCAAGTCTGAATTTGGAGGAGAGGTCTGGATTTACTCAGATTGTATATCACTTGGTACCTGTTAAAATCCTAGACCCATAATTTAATAACATTATTTAAATGACAGGGTTTCCCCCGCCCTTCCCATCCTTCTGTATGTAGAGCCAATAAACCTTAGATATTAGAAAAGGAAATTAACCCTCAAAATAAGTAGAAGATAGGAAATTAGTAAAATAGAAACAAATAGTAGACAAGATTTTAAAAGTGAAAGGTTGGCTCTTTGAAAAGGTGGATAAAATAGGTAAACCCCTGGGAAGACAGGGAAAAAAAGTGAAAACATAAATTATCAACATCACAAATGAAAAGAGGAAATCATTACAGACCCTACACACATTAAAAGGTAATAAGAAAACATTATTAATAACTTTATCAACAAGTTGCTGATTAATGAAATGGACAGATTCCTTAAAAAACACAATTTATCAACGCAGTTACAAGAAGAATTAGAAAATCTTAAGGAACTTCATGTCAATTAGAGATTGAATTTGTAATTGAAAACTAATAGTGAAAACTCTGCACCTCAATGGCTGTATCATTCAATTCTATCAACAATTTAAATTACAAGAAACACCACTTCTACACATAGACTCTCAGAAACCAGAGGAAGACAGTATACTTTCTAAATTCTTTTATGAAGCAGCTTAACTCTGATATAAAAACACAACAAAGAGCCCTGGCCAGTGTGGTTCAGTGGCTAGAGCATCTCTCTCACATGGATGTTTCCCTCTTTCTGTCTCTCACTTTCTCCTTCCCTCCCTTACACTCTAAAAAATCAATGGAAAAAGTATCCATTGAGTGAGGATTAAAAAACAAAAAAGATATTACAAGCAAAGAAAATCACAGGCCAATACCTCTCATGAATACAGATGCAAAATTCTTTTTTTTAAAATACTTTTTAAAAAAAATACATTTTATTGATTTTTTTACAGAGAGGAAGGGAGAGAGATAGAGAGTTAGAAACATCGATGAGAGAGAAACATCGATCAGCTGCCTCTTACACACCCCCTACTGGGGATGTGCCTGCAACCAAGGTACGTGCCCTTGACCGGAATCGAACCTCGGACCCTTGAGTCTCAGGCCGACACTCTATCCACTGAGCCAAACCGGTTAGGGCAGATGCAAAATTCTTAATAAAATTTTAGCTATTTGAATCCATCAATATATAAAACGTTTAATACACAATGACCAAGTAGGGGCTTATTCTAGGACACAGGTTAGCTTCACATTTGAAAATCAGTCATTCACCACATTGACAGAATAAAGGAAGAAAACCATAGCTCATCTCAATAAATGAAGAAAGGGGCACTTGACAAAATTAAAAACCCGTTCATGATAAAAATTCTTAGCAAACTAGAAATAAAGAGAAGCTTTCTAAGTCTCATATAGGGCATCTATGGAAAATGTGTCAACAGACATCCTCTATTTGCCATGTGAGAAAAAGAAATAAACAGCATGTAGATTGGAAAGGAAGAAGTGAAATTGTTTGCACTCGTAGATGACATTTTGTACATAGAAAAGCCCATGCAGTCTGCAAAACAATAACTGCATTTAGCTAGGTTACAGAATGCAAGGCGTATAGGGGAAAAGGAATTATTCTTATATTTCTTAGCAATGAACAATTAGAAGAGGACATGTAAAAACCTGTTTATATTAATATCAAAAATAATTAAATATGTAGTTACAAGTCTGTTGTAAGAAGTTAAATAAGACCTAAAATGGAGAGACCTATCACATTTATGGATTGAAAGACTAAAAATTGTTAAGATGCTCATTCTCCCCATAATGGTTTTTAATTTAATGTGGACCCTATAAACAAGCCAGCAAGCTTGGGTTTTGTCATTGTTGTTAAAACCGACAAACTAATTCTAAAATTCATTTGGAAATTCAAAAAGGTCCTGCACTAGCCAAAACAATGTTGAAAAAACAAAAAGTTGGAGATCTCATACTATTTGATTTCAGAACTCTGTATTATGATAGACAGATAGATCAGTAGAACAGAATAGAATACAGAAATAGACCCACATCAATGGAATCCATTGATTTTTATTTTTATTTTTTTGACCAGGGTGCCAAGTACATTGGGGAAAGGAAAGTCTTTTTAACAGTGTGCTGATATCTCAACCCCTATCTCATATTTTATATAAAAATTTAAATTAAGATGGATTACAGATCTAAATATAAAACTCAAAACAATAAAAACTTCAAGAAGAGCCCTCGCCGGTTTGGCTCAGTCGTAGAGCATCAACCTGTGGACTGAAGGGTCCCGGGTTCAGTTCCAATCAAGGGCACATGCCTGGGTTGTGAGCTAGATGCCCAGTAGGGGCGTGCAGTAGGCAGCCAGTCGCTCAGGCCGACACTCTACTGATGTTTCTATCTCTCTCCCTCTCTCTTCCCCTCTGAAATTAATAAAAAAAACCCAACTATATATGTGTGTGTGTATACACATACACACACACACACACACACACATACACACACACTTCAAGAAGAAATTAGACTATCTTCACAACCTTGGGATAGATCAAAGATTTCTTGGACATGACATAAAGCCACGAAATCATAAAAGAAAAAACTTGATAAATTGGACTTGAACAAAATTAAAATCTCAAAGACATTATTAAAAACTGGGTAAGCCACAGACTAAATGTTTGCAGTAGATATTTCTGACAGAGGATTGAGACCCAGCATATATAAAGAACTATATATAGGGTGGGCAAAAGTAGGTTTAAGTTGTATGTGAATCAATTTATTCTTATTTATTATTATACTAGAGGCCTAATGCACAAAATTCGTGCAAGGGTGGGCCTTCCTTCTCCCCGCTGCCGGCACCAGCTTCCCTCTGGCACCCAGGACCCGGGCTTCCCTCTGGCCGCTTTTAGTCCGCTTTTAGTACGGAAGGATGTCCAGTCTAATTAGCATATTATGCTTTTATTATTATAGATTATTTACTTGTATTACAGCTGTAATTCATAACAATGTAATTGTACATGGGCATGGAATACCATTCTAACTTATAATTTAGGAATGGCCTATGCATAATAAGCATACTTTTTTCCCTCAGAGTTCGATTTGCACAGCAGAGTGTTTTATAGTAGCATGTGTTTATTTTTGAAATGAGAATGTGTATGTACTAAGAATTAATATCTGTTCAAGACACCAGTCTATCCATATGTGATAGACTATCTCACATTGGAGAAAGTAATTTTCTGTTTTATTTCAGTTGACCCAGTTATTTGTTAATAAATACATATTTTAATAAAATTTTCAAATAAAATAATTCCAGAACTTGGTTCAGTATTTTGGGAAATAATGAGCAATCCAGTAGAAAAGTCAGTATATGCTTTTACCTAAATATGGTGTTCTTCTTGCTACTCTTTGGTAAATAGACTTAAATGCAGAGGCATACAATGGCTAATGAATAGTCATAATTAGAGAAGTTATTTTTCTCTAATGTGCTTAGCTAATTTGCTTCTATTTTTCTTTTATAGTTTCAGCTCCTTGCTTCAGCTCTATTCAAATCTGGTTCAGATTTTACAACTCTAGGTAAGTGTTCCCATGTAGTTTATTCAGCCAAGTGCCCTAGCATTTGGGAGGTTGGAGTTGGGTTTTTTTTAAATGAAACATCAGGGGTCTAATGTTCATCTAAGCAGTGGAGCAGGCTTCGAGGTAGAATGCAGAATTTCTGATAACTTACTACAGAGTTATCAGTCACCGGTTCATAAAACAGTTTGCTTTTCCTTTTCCGCCAATTGCTTCCTTATTATATAAACAGATGACAATAGAAGCATGATCAAGATAAATTAATTCGTATAGCATTGTTTTGGAATGCAGATTGTATTATTGATGTACTTACTATGAGATAACACTTGTTGGTTGAGTGATTTTTCCTCTCAGTTTGTTCTTTGTGGTGTTGTGTGGTGTCAACAGAGTGGTGATGGGGTATAGTGATAGGATAGGAAATGAAATAAATCTTTTGGGAGCAGAGAAAATAAATTATCTTTTTTCTGAAAATTGGAATTTTTGTATGCTGGCATCTTGATTGTTCAAGACAAATTCTTTTTGAAACTCAGATGTTTCTTTTTTTAAAAATTGATTTTAGAGTGAGAGAAAAGGAGAGAGAGAAACAGCTATTTGTTGTTCCACTTATTTATACATTCATTGTTTGATTCTTGTATTTGCCCTGACTAGGGATCGAACCTGCAACCTTAGTGTGTTGGGACTGTGCTCAAACCAGCTTAGTTATCTGCCAGGACAAAACTCAGTATTTCTTAAAGAAACCAAGACTGATGAATCTTAAACATCCATCTTCATTTAAGAGTACTCTCACTTAATATTAATAAATTATTAAAGTAAAGTAGACTATAGTAAAGTGGGGAATTTATAGCAGTTCCAGAACCCAGAGTTTTAAGTCAGGTAAATTTTCAAAGATCTTTTTGTAAGTCATTTTTATAGCTTAACTTTTCAGCAAGGTAGTAGCCTTTTGAAATATGGGAATTTCCACCTTTTCTCTTGTCATTATAAGATGTAGTCACACAGTAAATGCATATTAATCTCATCGGTGCCACTGCTATTATTGTGTGCCTTAGAGTTGAGCAACAGTATTGAAGCTTTCTAGTATGTGTAATATAAATTCTTTATCTCTGGAATAAAATAACACTTTGGGATATCAGTTTAATTTCTTTATTGTTTGTCCTTTTGTCTCTTAAAGGTGAACCATACCTCAAAGGAAAAAAATAAAGACCATATGTAATTCTGGTATTTTTCACTGGGATGGGAAAAAATAGCAGTGTTCCTGGGGGTGTTGCCCTTTCTTTTTCCACAATGGGTAATCAAGGCTTCTCTACTGCTCAAGGCAACTGCAGTATGGAGGTCTAGTTCCCGAATATGTTGGGTTCCACAGGGCAAGACTGGGGAGACTGCTGCTGTAAAGTATGACTCCAGTAGGTTCTTCTAAAAATGTTGATAGTTGTTTGCAACTATTCCATACAGTGGGTGGGATACATAAAGGCTTTTTAAAAAGATGTTTTCAGGATGTTAAGAAATCTCAACCTTGTGATGGAAAATTTAGGTATAAGCATTATTTTAGAAATTCATGCCCTTATGAATTTTACCATTTGAAACAGATTTAGAGCTAAATGAATTGGGAGCCTGGCACATAGATACTCAGTTTGAATGAATATTTGCCTTGTTATATGTAGATAGTACAGTCCAGAGCTGTTATTTTTACTTTATTGATGGGCAGCACTAAAATGTCTCTGGCTGACTTATAGAACAAGAATTTCTTGGCAGTTATTTAAATATGTTAGGCTGTTGTCAGCAAACATTTTACCTTTAGCTTAACTCCTTTCTTCTGTCTCTGTCCTGTACACTGCCAGCTAATATATTTTGTCAGAAACAGTTTGTTTTACTTGGATTTCAAACAAACCTCAAATTGCTCTGGGAACAATACAGACACAATAGAAAAAATACAAAAAGAGAATTCCTGTGGAGTTTTGTTTCCTACTTTGTCTAAAGGGAGGCAGTATATTTAGTAGTTAAGAGATGAGAACATAGTATAGTGGTTCAGAGTTAGAATCTAGGTTTAGATATCAGCTCTGTCACTTGCTAATTTTAAAAGTGACCTTGAACAAGTCACCTTCTTAATCATTAATTTATTCATCTATAAAATGGAGGTAATGAGAGTACTTACCTCATGTTGTTGAGAGAAGTGAAATAATTATAGAAAACAGCAAAATGAAACACTTAGTAAGTGCTCAATTTAGGGTACTGTTATTAACTGCCTTAAAAATATAATCTTTGGCCAGGCGGTGTGGTTGAAGGTCCAACAGTTCGATTCCCGGTAAGGGCACATGCCTAGGTTGTGGGCTCGATCCCCAGTAGGGGGCATGCAGAAGAAAGCTGATCAGTGATTCTCTCTCATCATTGATGTTTTTATCTCTCTCCCTTCCTCTCTGATATCAATAAAAATATATTTTTTAAAAAATTTAAAAATATATGTATAATCTTTGTATCATTGGTGAATTTGGATGAGGAGCAAATTCACATGGCATGCTAATTTTAATAATGAGAAATCTGATATATTAAAAACAAAAAATACTTTGCATAAAAATTGATGAACAAAAGTACCTTTTATAGGTTTCATTCCTACTTAGAGTTCCTAGTTTTGGTTCTCATTCATTTGCTGTCCAATTGTTTTACCTTTACACCACATAGAATTGAAATCAAATGGGTTATTTCATGTACAGATGTGTTTGTGTGTATATATTCTATATAATAAAAGGGTAATATGCAAATTGACCGAACCATGGAACAACTAGTTGCTACGATGCACACTGACCACCAGGGGGACAGATGCTCAACGCAGAAGCTGACCCCTGGTGGTCATTACGCACCCACAGGGGGGAGCGCTACAAGTGCAGTGGCAGTGGTGGGAGCCTCTCCCACCTCCACAGCAGCGCCAAGGATGTCCAACTGACAGCTTAGGCCATCAGTGGGACATTCCCCAAGGGCTCCCAGACTACAAGAGGGCTCAGGCCCAGCTGAGGGACACCCCTCCCCCGAGTGCATGAATTTCATGCACCGGATTTCGTGTGTGTGTGTGTGTGTGTGTGTATCTTTAATGATAAATAAGCCAAATATTTCATTTTCTAAATCTTCTAAGAAGAAATTTGCTTCAGCCTAACTTTCTGGCTCCCTTCAAAATTAATCTAGTTTATCTTAATTTCTTAGAATTAAATGAAAAATATTTGTTAATGTTATATAAAATTTAAAGAATTAAAAAGATAATGATTTATAAGTAAGTATCTTCCATTATCTTAGTTTTGAAAAATTACTTCAGGGAAGAATAACCTCTAGGATCTTTAGTTTAGAGCTTCGGTGGCTGTGGGCACTTTTCAGCTTTAACTCAGACATTTTGCTAATTTTCAGAGCAGTGTCTTCTTTCCAGAAAGTACGCTTTGGATCAGTTAAGTGTATTTTCAACAATGTATGTGACAGGTAGGAGAAATCTGGTCTATAGAACATAAGGCCTTTTTGGTCTTCATACCTCTCTTTATAAAAAGTTTTACAGTCCGAATATGATGTGCAAGTATGAATTCAAATAAATATTTAAAACATTTTATACAATAAGTAGTTAGTGCTTGTTGGCACTGACATTTGTCAGTAAGGTGCCTTATCAATTTCACAGAATTTGCTGTCTTTTTAGCCCACCAGATTTAGAGTTCAGCAAGATACTTGCTTCAACCTCTTATCTGTAGCTCACATGTTTACAGGTGCTTTTTATATAATAATACATTTATTATTGGAACTAGGAAGTATAAATAAAAAAACTTGTATCCAGAAAAAAATGAGAATTTTTGCTACTACTACTTCTTCACCATAAATAGGAAAAACTACCTATTCTGTGTAGAATGTTAACTTAAAAATTATTCCTAATAGGTCACTTTTTTTTTAGAGCAGGCATTTTCTTCAGTCATGGTAATAGTGATAGAGTGATAGCTAGTATTTACTGAGCATTTACTATGGGGCCACATACTATTCTAAGCACTTTACATGACAAAATTGATTTAATTTCCGTAGCAACCTTATGAAGTAGCTACTCTTATGATCCCTTTTTATATTCAAAGAAACTAGGACACAGAGAGGCAAAAGGAACTTGTCCAGGAATAGTGCTAGTGAGTGGGAAAACCAGGATTCAAACCTTAGTGGTTTCGGTTCATAGTTCATTCCCTAAACCACTAACTATACCACCTTTCATTGAGCTTTACCAGTTTTCACTCTTCTAAGTGATTAGTTCCTCATTTCATTCTGTGGTGAGAAAAAGTGTTTGGGATGAGACATGAGATTTAGAATCAATACAGCCTTTTTTTGTCCTGCCTCTGATATTTAAATAGTCATGTCACCGTTGATGAGTTTCTTAGTGTCCTGCCCCTCTTTGATATATTTTTTTAAAAAAATTGAATTCAGATAAAAGCTTAAGATTCTCTTTGAACAACTTTCCTCAATCTTTGTCCCCACTCCTCAAGTGTAACCACTCATACTGGACAGATCTTTACGCAAACACACACAACCATATACACAGACATCAAGATACAGTTGATTCTCATTATTTGCAGAAGTTACATTCCATAAAGTCCCCAGGAACACTGAATTAGTGAATACTGAACCATTCCTCCTATGGGACATACACAGGTTTGTGCAAGGCTCTGCTCACAACATTTTTGTTAACCTAGCAATACATAACCTTGCTTATGTGTGTTTCTGTTGAAAGATACCGTATTTATATGTTTATATTGTTGATTCATTAACATTGAACTCATAGCCAACAGCATTAATAACTCATTTTTAAACAAAGCTTATTTATTTAACAGACAAATTTTTCCCATAAGGCATATCATGGCCTTCTTGCTTTTAGGAACACAAGACACCACTTCAGTACTACACTTGGGGGCCATTGTAAGCAGTGATGTCACCCCCAAAAAAGCACAAAATGCAAAAAACATGGCACCAATAGACTGTTTATATCATGAGAGCTGAAACAAGAAGACAGAGCTTCACCCAGTTTGACCTCAGCTGAGAATGCGTGCATGTGGTGACTCAAATTTTCGCTGCTCTGAGCATCTCTGTGAAGTGTGACCAATATCGATTGTGGGATTGTAGGCAGGCACACAAGTATGAATCTGAGTAATGACAATTGACTGTATATATTCATGTACACACGTAGGTGCATAGTTTTGGTGTTCTGGTTTTATTG
>NW_006282186.1:132882-173726 GCF_000327345.1 Myotis davidii | reverse complement strand
GCAGAGGTGTCAGGCCTGGGCAGGGGACCCCCAGCTCCCCGCGGTTGCAGGCTCCGCCCCTGCCCAGGCCTAACGCCTCTGGCCTAGGTGTCCGGCCCGGGTAGCGGGGACCTGCAGTGGCAACGGGGGGTGCCGCAATCACGCGGGTTCCGCCCCTGCCCCTGCAGGATGCCTCTGGCTGAGGCATCCAGCACAGGCAGCGGGGACCCGCAAGGGACCCCTAGCTCCTGGGACTGCCAGCTTCAACCATGCCCAGCTCCCATCGCTAGCTCACCCCTACTTCCTGCTATCACTGGCCAGGGCGGAAAAGGCACCTGATTCTCCGCCTTTGCCCTGCCCCCCAGCTCTTAGTTACCCCCTGGGTTTCCGATCACTGTCAGTGGCAGGGGGCTTCTTCCTGCTTTCCCTTTCGCCTCCCTGCATTGTGCCTACATATGCAAATTAACCACCATCTTGTTGGCAGTTAACTGCCAATCTTAGTTTGCAGTTAATTTGCATATAGCCCTGATTAGCCAATGAAAAGGGTAGTGTCGTACGCCAATTACCATTTTTCTCATTTATTAGTGTAGATATAAAAACATGTATTTTGCATTGTAAATTTAAAATTTAATGATGTAACTTGGAGATGTTTGCATGAAACTACAATAGCTCTATTATATTCTTATTAGTGACACATAGTATTCCATAATAAAGTCTACCATAATTTAACCATTCATCTAATGAAGTATAATTTCAATTTCCTCATTGGTAAAGGGTGAAAAAGTAAAAGATGTTCTCGGAGGATTAAATGAACTTAGCACATTGCCTACAACTTAAGCACTCAATCTATAATAATAAAAGGGTAATATGCTAATTAGACCAGACGTCATTCTGGACATCCTTCCTGACAAAGCTGGGGCCGAGGGAAGCCAGCCCAGGTCCCGGGTGCCTGTGGGCAGCTGGAGGAGGAAAGCAGCCCGGGTATCAGGTGCCAGAGGGAAGCCAGTGCTGGCAGCGGGGAAAGGAAGTCCTACTTTTGCACAAATGTTCGTGCATTGGGCCTCTAGCTAGTTAATAAAAGTAAATGGGCTTTGGAGTCAGATAGACATGGATTCACATTCCATTCTCTTCCCTTACCAGCTATGGAACCTTATTAAATTACTCAATTTCTCTAAGTTTTCCTATTTGAAAGTGGAGTTTATGATAACTGCTTCGTTGTTTTTTATGACAGTGCAGTGCAATCATACAGAAACACCTAGCACACAGTAGGAACTTAGTGTTTCTTCCCTCCTAAATCATTTGATCTCATGAAAATGGTATTACTTCATTAGAGTACTGTCACAGAATCAATACCACAACATTTTCACAAATAAAGAAAACAAGGGAAAAACCCTAATGTTGAATTCAAAGAGAAACAAACAAACCCATCTATCAAATTAGTAACATTACCATGCAGTAGGGGCAAGGGGGAGGAAATTAAATCTTTTTAGTACAGTGTTTATACTATACACTTGCAAATATACTCTAAAGACAAAAGCAAAGAATCGTTTGAGTTTTTGCAGATAGTAGTATGGGTATAGTAATTCTGGAACATTTTTTTTGTGTATTAGGTTGAGCAAATGAGTAAATATGATGATGTTGCTGGGAGTTGGTTTTCTTAGTGGGAGAAAGGAGATATAAATATAGAATGGGATAAGGATAGGAAGAATCATGTGGAGGTTCTTAAAAAATTGGAATTAGCAGTAAAAACACGAACTCATGATTCTGTTAAAGAAAAAATGCGCTATGTATATACCATAATGTGTGTACATATATGTACAGGCCTGGAAACAATAAGACCCTTGGTAATTAGTAAAACTGATCTGGTTTCTAAATATCCTTCACCACTAAAAGGAATTAGAGCTCCATGGAAAAATAGCTAACTCCAGAGCTGTGTAAAGATAAGCTTGGATATCTACCAGAAAGTAAGGAAGTGCTAGAAATTAACAGGGATATTTCAGAAAGACAGGAGCTTGAAAGAGTTCTCACTGGACAAATCTGGGACCACATGAGTATTAAAATGATACCAATGAATATAACATTGAACAAGGAAAGGATCCATGAATACATACTAATACAAATAAATAAAAGTCAGAAAAGGGGTGAAATAATCCTCAGTGGACTAGAAGAGGAAATGCTTGCAGTAAAAGGAAGAGAAATCACTATTGTTACTGAATCACTATAGTTACTAAAGTGCTGGTTATTTGGCTAGGTTCTTTTCACATCAGTCATTGAAAATGCTACCAGCCAGTCAGGACCCATAGCTCTAGTTTTAAAGCCGGTTTTGGTTTTGGTTTTTCCATTATACGTGGCTGCTTTTCTCAACCGGCTTTTCTCTTGTGTGTTGAGTTTCAAACACAATGGATGAATTTCTTTGTATCTCTCCTTCACAGGCTTTTCAGATGTGGATCATACCTATGCTCAAAGAACTCAGCTCTTTGACACCTTAGTAAATTTCTTTCCTGACAGCATGACTCCTCCTAAAGGCAACCTGGTGGACCTCATCACACTGTAACTGACGAGTCACTGGACAGAAATGGAGACCAGGAATCTGCTTTCAGTATTCTGGATTTCAACTCCACTGACCGACAGGCCGCAGTGACTGAGGACTGCACCAGAATCCCGAAGGGATCTTTACCATCACAAGTTCTAACCCTCTTTCTTCATACCTGACCTCAGCCCCATTCTCCTCATCCCATTCCTCAGTTAAGTTAATAATAAAGTGAAATTGGTATACTTTCCATTTAAATATATATATATTTTTTACTTTAACTTTTAAAATTTAACGAGTATAAAAAATAATAATCAGGTAGTTTACCCTTTCCTGATTTTTATTTCATTTTTATAAAATTAGGGCAAGTAAGCACTATTAACAGACCCAGTGCTATAAGAATTGGGATTGTGTTGTTGGGTTGTGTGACCTTCTTCTTTCTCCTCCTTTCCCATTTCACTTTACCTTGCATCACACAGCTGCTTGTAGGTGGTGTCACTTGTTTACCTCTTCATTCTTAACAGTATATAGTTCTGTAGGGCAACTGATGTATGTTAAAGTGATGTGTATATGTCTCTGTTGACTAGAGTCTTGTATTCCATTAAGCAATAGGAGAAACAGAGGGCTCAAATATATGTTCCTCTTCATAGAATTGAAAAATGAAACCCAAGATTGGTCCAGGCACTTATCTGAGATTGGTCTGTAGTGTTTCTATGGTGGATATTATAAGCTTTGAGTCACAGAAACTTAAACAGAAGAGTATCGTTCAGAACCTTTAAGAGCCATTATAAAAGTTACCAGCAGGAGGATTCTAGAAGTGATTAATATGTTCATTGATATCTTTGTGGCAGTTTTGGAAGAAAATGGCTTTCCCCTCTGATAGAGCTGCACAGACCCAGGGCTTCCATTACTTACTGTGCTATTAATCCGTAGCATTTTCATTTGGGAGTATGGGTGTCCAGAGCTCTGCCTTGTTGATCCAGACACATTGGCTTCGCACATCTGCTTCTGCATACTGATTAAAGAATGCTGGCGTGTGGCTGTCCAGTGGAATATAACTGACAGGCATTTCACTAAGCACATAGACTAGGCTTTTTTAAATGAAGGAAAAGAAAAATGGTGCAAATACTTTTTCATTAAACTAAAAAAGAAAAAAGCAGATAGGTCTGTCTATTTTTTGTGGGGGGTGGAGATATTTATTGTTCCATGAGTTGCTATGGAATGCAATATAGGAAACCTACACCTGACCAGTGCTTATTACATTTGCTGAAAAGTATGCTGTGTTAAAAACAAGTTGTATTAAAAAAAAAAAAAGTGTGCCGTGTGCAACTGATACCCACCATGCTTAAAGCAGACTAAGTATAATGAATGTTCATCAGTCCAATGGCTCTTAAAAGTGAATGACTTTATGGAATTCAGTATGTACTTGAGTAGCAAGATTAGGTCTCACCAAAGAAAGAGGAGAAATTGAGTTGCACTTTTGAAAAGTCTCATATATAGGAATGAGACTTGGAGATCCATCTTCACTCTGTATTGCATGATTTTACTTCTTTTGGGGATGGACAGAAATCTATTTTTCCTAGTTCTAGGCTTGAATCTTGGGCTTCTTAGCTTTCCAAACTTCCCAAAGCAATCAATATAGTGATTTATTAAACAATTAGATCTGTACCTTACCTTGTGAAAAATATATAATTTAGTAAGTACCAAAATTTGTGTAGCTGCAGAATAACCAATTGACTTTACAGATGAGCACATAGAATTTACTTATATACTTGTACAGTTTCATAAAATGATTTTTCTGAGTGACAGTCTAGAATATAAAATATTAATA
Organism: Myotis davidii; assembly: GCF_000327345.1. Classification (NCBI taxonomy): domain Eukaryota; kingdom Metazoa; phylum Chordata; class Mammalia; order Chiroptera; family Vespertilionidae; genus Myotis; species Myotis davidii. Next base: position 169,386 of record NW_006282186.1, on the reverse strand, counting down.
TCACTAATATGGTAGCCAATTGAATCTCATTTTGTGAAAACAAGTACAAATCAAAGAGTTGATAGGGAAGAACTTGAACTTGATGAGTTTCTAAATTTAAAACCTTGAATTTTGCTCTCTGTGAATTCTGGCACTTTAAAAACATTAACCAAATGAAGTTCTGCTGCCCTCCACGATTTATTTTTATAATGCTTTGTCATTTTTTTTTCATTCATTTAGATTCCATATTTGGAGGGAACTCAGTGACTTTTTTGTTCTTGTTTTCCCCTGATAGTACCAGTAGTTTTGTTTTGTTACATACGCTTATTTTAATTTTATCTTTTACTTTATTTAGGTGTGGGACTTTTCCTCTTTATTTCTGATTTTTTTCCCCCAAACCTGTTTAAATGGGGTTGAATGATAGCAAACACTTTGATGTTGCTTAAGTGAGAAACTGTTGAGATTATTGACTAGGTAAATCAGCGTTTGTATCATGGGGCTTTACACTGCTGGTAATGATTGTAGGAGAATGTCGGGCTTCATTATATCCATGCCCAAGAGTGACACATTGCTCACATTTCACATCACTGTTTTGAAAAATACTTATAGATGTAATGAGTAACTGCATTTATTTCCAAGAATTCCAGCAGTATATTTAATTTAAATAATCTAATTTGGTATTTAGATACATTGTTTAGATAGCCAAGTGGCTGTTTTACTATTTTTTAAATCTTCCTAGTTTAGTAAATCTCAGATTGAAACACCTGGTTTATGCTAGTTAGTGGACTACAGTTAGTTCAGTTTTATTATCCCCAGCTTCAGCTTCGTTCCCATTTCTCTTTTCTTCCAGCCAAATGTATTATTCCAGAATAGTAAACCAGAAATAGTTTATTTAAACTAGAAGTAAACTAGATCTTCATCATTTTTAGTGCTTATACTTCATGAGAAATTCTCTGACTTGCAAGGCACTTCTAAAATTCATCTGCATTTTGTGGAATGACAGAGACCTCATGTGGCCAGCTTGATTCATTCAAATGTATCAATCTCTTATTCAGGCAAAGAAATTTAGACTTGAATGTCTAACTTTGTGCTAAAGCTGACAGTATTAACCTTTAGCAAGATCTTTTTTTAATGTATTTTTATTGATTTCAAAGAGGAAGGGAGAAGGAGAGAAAGAAAGAAACATCAATGATGAGAGAAACATCAATCTGCTGCCTCCTGCACGCCCCCTACTGGGGATTAAGCCTGCAACCCGGGCATGTGCCCTGACCGGGAATTGAACTGTGACCTCCTGTTCCTAGGTCGACACTCAACCACTGAGCCACTCCAGCCAGGCAGCAAGAGCATCTTTTTAAACCTGGTTTTCATTTACATTAAAATTGGCCTATGCATGTCTAATAAGTAAAAACTGATAGAGCACATTAGAAAGTTAACTCTTTGGTTTATCATAGACCAGCTTGTTAGATTCAGAGCTCAGTTACTTAAGATTGTAAAACTATTCTTGGGTGAAATATGTATGTTGAATATAAATGGTTGCCAGCTTATCCTCCAGTGGGTCTTTTCACATCTGCCTTATAAATGCTATTTACAGAAACATGATCAGTTTTATTTAATAAAACAGTTTTAAAATCTAACCTGCAAACAATAGCTAGTTTGAGGCACTTAATCATTTAGTGAGGAATGGAGAATGATGCTTAATGGATGAAAAATCACTTAAAAAGGAGTATGTTCCTGATTTATTCTCTGAATTATACTGTTTCATGAGAATTACATGAGAAGTTACCTGTAATTATTCCTACCACCATATGAAATTCATTGAGTAATTGTGGGTCATTGATTATTTCCTGAGTAAATGTGTTAATTCTTTAGCTGGTTGGATGTTGCAAAGCAGTTGAGGATTACGGATTCAAGTGAATTATCTGTGGGCTGGGGTGTCCTTACAATGTGTACTCCAAACAGTCACCTAGACATAAAAATAGACACCCTTCATAACCCTTCTTTTCTTAGAAATCGATGTTCATCTGCATTGTCATCCTTTTGTAGATTCTGACCTGCATTTTCACCAAGTTTTAAATTCTTAAAATAGCCTTGATCTGGGATGTGCAGGCTTCCTCAGAAGAGGTTTATAGGAGAAGTATCATAAAGGGTCTGCACATGGCAGTGCTGGAGGATTAGATTTTTTGGGCTCTTTCACTCAAAGATTATTTTCTTTTTTTAATCCTCACCCGAGGATATTTTTCCATTGATTTTTAGAGAGAGTGGAAGAGAGATGGAAAGAGAGAGAAATACCGATGTGAGATAAACACATTGACTGGTTGCCTCCTGCACGAGCTCTGGCTGCAACCGAGGTATGTGCCCCTGACTAGAACCTGAGACCCTTCGGTCTGCAGGCCGACACTCTATCCACTGAGCAAAGCCAGGGCTCAAAAATTCTTAAAGTCCTAATTAGTCAAATAGCATCCTTCTTTTGTGTTTTTTTGTTTGTTTGTTTTTTTACTCTGGGCTGTATCTCCCTGTGCTTTGTACTCATGCTGAAATGACTTGGCTATCTTAAACTTAAAGTCTGCAGGTATGTCAGTTGAAGGGGGAAGTTTCCAAGTTTGTTGAAGTAATTAGCCTACTAAATCAGCTGAATGATGTCATTATTTGTTTTGGCAGGAAGGACTCATTGCAATTTATGGATTTCTTCATCAAGTGCTTTTCATTTTTCTCAAAAAGTACTGTCTTAGAGATTTTATTTATACATAATTTTAACCTTGATTTCCTTCTACCCACTAAATACTGTGAGTTGTGTTGTCGTTGTTTTTCTGACTATTCCTCTTTTAGCCCTAGACTTTCTAGGTTTTATATGGCATTGCTTACGGGTGTTGTGCTGCTTGTGAAAAAAATGTCATAATCATTCTGAGACATCATTTATCCTTGTTTATGACAACGGAATAGTGAAGTTAACACTTGCACATTATTAGAGAATTAATGTTCAAATATTGTTATAAAAATGCTTGTCATTTTCATATGGGGGATAGTAATATGGTTATGGCAGCTTTAATGGAGGAGCCAGTGTTGGCTTCTTTTCCTGTCACTAGGAAGTTTACTCATAAAGTTATTGATAAGGTACAAGTTTCATAGCAGAGCTTATGGAATTCACATCACCAGCATTTCCATTTGCCTACTGGCTTTCCTTTCTTTATACTTTTTAGCCTTTTCCCCCTACTCCCAACTCCTCCGAGTAGCACTGATTTTCTGCTGAAATTGGAATTTGTGTTAAGAATTGACTTTTAATTTCAATATAATTGAGCATTGATAATAGCTTTGATTGCCATGAAATGATTGGTATTCATTTTTTCTTAAATAAAAGTAATGCAGGCTTAGACATGTCTCTTCCCCTCAACAATGCGAATTTAGTTCAAATTCCAAATGACTAAATCTTATTCCTAGTCATAGCCAGTGATAAAGTCCTCTGACAATAGATTCTGTAGCCCTTGAGGAGTCATGAGAGATTATAGTAATACAGATGTCCTAGTGGTGCAGAGAGAGGTGTCCTGTGGGAAAGCATATCACTGTCTATTTGTTCGGTAGAACCCTAACGTTATAGACCTGAACTACAAAGGGTAGTTCTAGTTTCTCTTTCACATTAGAGTCATTGTTTGGAAATAAAGCTTGCAAATATACTTTCAAGCCCTCAAACACTGCCTGGCTTTATTTAAAACAGGATGTTATGTGGATGTTACCCAAGAGCTATAGGGTCAACAACAACAATGAGGAGAAATGTTTAGTAGGGAATTAGACCATTTGTAAGATATCATTTATAATTGTGAAACAGTTTGTCTTTTTGTCTGTTGTTCACACCATCTGAATGAACTATGAAACTTATGTGTGCAGTGTTCTATTTTGCCTGTCTGGCGTTTTCACTTGAGTCTTAGGAACAGAGCTAGAGAAGAGAATGAGGATATGTTAGAGAAAAAAACAAAGGAACTTTTAAAAAAATATATTCATTTCAGAGAGGAAGGATGAGGGAGAGAGAGAAACATCAAAATCATCAATAGGCTGCCTCCTGTATGCCCCCTACTAGGGATTGAGCCCACAATCCGGGCATGTGCTCTACCCAGGAATCCAACCATGACCTCCTGGTTCATGGGATGCTGTTCAACCACTGAGCTACACCAGCCAGGTGGAACTTCTTTTTTTCCTTATGAATTTGAAGGTCCACAAATCTAAATGAAGAAGAAAGCTCTTCCTTTCTAGCCCTAGATTAATTTTATTAATGCAGTGCTGGAAAGAAGACTTATCAAAAGGGATCAAAGCTCAGTTATTCTGAATAGTCGTTGGAAAGCAGCATTTCTTGGTTAGTTTCTTTTTTCATCTTCTCCCAAATAGCTGTTAGTGATCTTGAAACAAAAAAAACAATGTAATCCGGCCAGCGTGGCTCATCAGTTGAGAGTTGGCCATGAATCAGGAGGTCATGTTTCGATTCCCAGTCAGGGCACATGCCCAAGGTTGGGTTGATCCCCGGTGGGGTTGGGGGGTAGTGCAGGAGGCAGCTGATCAATGATTCTCATCATTGATATTTCTATCTCTCCCTCTCCCTTCCTCTCTGAAATCAATAAAGATATATTTTTAAAAACACAATGTAATGGGCCCTAGATCTTAAATGAGGTGAGCAGTTTATTATGTACAGCTAGTTCCTAGATAAGGGTCCAGCACTAAAACATTTTAACAGGCAGTTTGGGGCTCCCCCGGGACTTGCTTTGCATGGAGTTGAAGCTCTTGCTGAAACAGCTCTGACCATCTGGGATGCTAGCATTCAGCAGTTAGTTAGTTTGGGTATCTGTGCTGTCTGCCCCGTGTACACCTGCCTGAGGAGATCACCACTTTTCAGTTTCATCCAGGGCTTAATGAATGCCAAGTTAATTGACAGGAAAGGAAACACTGACGATCTACTAAACAGGCCTGTGTACATAAGTAAAGAGTTGCTCAAGTAGACAATTTTGAGCTTTATTTTTCTCCTTTGTTAACCAACCTCAAGAAAGCCTTTGTTCAGTTTAGTGTCATTTGGTTAGTGTTTTTTTCAAGCCCTTTAGGAAAAATATTGTCCTTTCTTGCTTAACTTATAACCCATACAAAATTGAACTAACATCAATTTAGTTTCCATGTTTTAAAATAAATTAATTCTACATAATCCCAAAGGTCTCTGTTTATTCTACTTGGCCAATAAATACATACATGAATTCTGGGCTTGGCATTAGAAGTATTAAATAACTGATTTATTCTTTAAGTTGCCTCCACATCAGTAAAGTGTTAATTAAATTAGAGAAGGTATCTAGAATAAGGCTAATGCTGTTGTTGCTGGCAGAGTCTTATGATTATTATGATTATTTTGCAACAAAACAAGAGGAGAGGATCTTAATGCCATCAGGGCCATGCTATCAGATGTTTGCGGATGCCTGTTCTAGCATGTTGCCGGGAATTACTGTCTTTACTTTCTTGGGACTAAGGGGAAGGGGGGCTTTACACTTTTTTAATTGCCTACTTTAGAAGTCCTAGGCTACTTTCATCTTCTAAAAGGCTTAGTTTAACTTTACACATACACATTAGCTATACGTGTAAAAGCACTGAATACAACAGTATAAGATATACTAAAGTAGTTGTCTATCCAACCCCAAGTTTGATAGTAGGATATGAAAGTCTAAAAGTTTAAGTATGAATAGTCTATGGGGAAGATATATATATATTTAAGTCATGTGTTGGTCTCCTTTTTTTTTTTTTTTTTTTTTTGTCCTTTCCCGGAAATACTATTTTGGTGACTAGCCAGTTGTAAACTGTGTTCTCCCTCAATTGTGTACCACCCATTTCTTTTTATTGGAGAAATAAAAGTGGACTTTCTTTCTTAAACATTACATTTAGCCTGGCCAAGAGGTGCTGTGATTGTTATTCTGTAAGCCAGCTTGCTTTTTTGACTTGTGCAAAATGTCTTTTGAAATGTATAAATTAGATAGTATAGTATTAATTTTCTTTATTTTAGTCTTCAATTTAGAAATTGCAATATAACGTGTTTTTCTATGAGCAGATTCTGTTATATATATATAGACATATATATATGGATATATATATATGGATATACATACATATATATATGGATACTAAATAGTTGGCCCTTGAACAACACACGTTTGAACTGCGCGGGTCTACTTATATGTGGATTCTTTTCAATAAATACTGTAAATATATTTTCTCTTCCTTATGATTTTCTTAATAACATTTTCTTCAGCTTATTTTATTGTAAGAATACAGTGTCTGATACATATAGCATACAAAATATGTGTTAATAGGCTGCCTGTTTATTGGTAAGGCTTCTGGTCAACAGTAGGCTGTTAGTAATTAAGTTTTGGGGAAGTCAAAAGTTATATGTGGATTTTCGAAATGGATATTGACAGTGCAGGCATTGAAGGTCCCTAAACCCCACCCCCACCCCCATTTCGTTCAAGGGTCAGCTGTGTATATTTTTCTTTTAAAGAGATTTCTGCCCTGCTACCACTTCAAAATCTATGTGCTGTTGTGTCTACTCAGAAGAAAAGTACAGGAAAGCTAAGATGAGGCCCTCCTTTTCCTGTCTTGGTCTTGGTCTTGGAAACAAACATTTTCCCATCTTTCAGAATGGCATGTGTTAAAGATGTTTTTAAGCCAACTCCTTACTTTTATAAATTAGAAGTACTCAATGGCCAGAAATTAAGATCCTTCCATTTATGGATCCTCAAAGTCAAAGTTGGACTGGAAGTTAGATTGAGAAGGAAGATGCAACTCCTTCCACAGCCAACAGAGCTGCTGTTTCTGGGCCTGCTTAGTAACGCTGTGATAGGTAGCTCCTTCCCTCTGTCGCAGCGTCTCCCACACCGGCAACATGGTGTCACTGCAACCTGCTCATCTGAAAGCTGGAAATTGTTAAATATCTTTTATGAGACTTTTAAATGATAACATTTGTTGATGTTTGTGATTATATAAGTGTTTATTATCGAAACTTAGGACATAATTGTAAAGAAGGAAAACCACTATATATTAGCTGATGGGACTTAACTCATTTTCTTTTTCCTGACTTCCATAACCCAACATGTTAGAGGACTGAAAAATTATTTTTTAAAAATTGACACAGTCATTCTCATTGTCTTACCCCATGTGTGGAGCACTGGGATGCGAGCATTTGTGCCTGCTCTTCTATTCCTTTAAACATTGCCCTTTTCTGGACAGTCTGGAAATGATTCTGTTGATATGTATCTTTTAAGCCTAAATAATGGGTGTAAGTGTACCCAGAAGCTGTAGAGAGCTGCCTTGTTCAGATCATTGGAAACTTCTAAGACTCATTCCAATTCTTCAGCTCTTTGTGCACCATTATGCACATTGGGGCATCTTCATACCCACGAGAGCTTTCTGTTTCCAATGTATTGTTTAATATGACCAGAGTTAACCCACACCCAAAAGGGATGTACTTTCCACAAGCCAAAGGAAAAACAGAGAAACACAAAGCAAAAGGAAAACAGGCAGAATGCACATAAACGTAAATCAGGAGTTCTCGAAACAAGCGTGCCCTTATGCATAAGCAAGCGTCTCTTCAAAAATGTATTTCTTTGCTCACAGCTGAGATTCGGAAGTTTTGTATTTCATTTGAGACTCCTTTTCTTGGCGTGTGAAGGCGATAACTGCTGCCTGTCAGGGCCCGACTCTTGTGTTCACCCTCTTTGGTGGCACGTGGGGGCTTAGAGCTCTATCCTGAGGTTCCTAAACCAGAAATGGGAATCTGAGGGAGCTCAGGAACAGCAGGCTGAGCTGGTTGTGGCTGTTAAACAAGTGCTTTGGGACACCAGATCTCTTCTAGCGTCATCATTGTTCCCAGTCATTGCTGCGCCACGTGAGTGTTCTCAGTCTCCCGTTCCCATCATGATCCTCTGTCGCTCAGTCTGTGTAGACATTGTAGGCTTTGTTCTTTGGTACAGTAATCTTCTGATCCCAGTTTGATGAATGTTTTCAACACTGCTTTGTGAATAGTGATCTGCTGAACAATTGCAATTATAGAATTGTTGTATGTAATGTACATATGGAGAAAGAATGTATTTTGTTCATTTTCTTAATAAAAAGTTATATATGGACACTACAACTCGTCTCTTGTTTGCTAAGACTACTTTTGAAGTCAACTTGTAAAATGTTTATGTACTTTGCAGTTACATTTTTTTCCCTCAAAAAGGATTTATCCGGGCTTCCAAAGAGGAAAACGATACACATTGTAGAATGGCCTTTGGCTCGAAGTTTCTGGGGAGGTTTTCATTTTTAAAGAACTGTAAATTCATAAAGTGAGGTTTTTTAATCTGTTAATGAGCAGTTCAATTTTATGTTTTATATATTTCTTTAAGGGAAACGCATGTATAGGTTAGGAACTGGAAGAAAAAACTGACTTGAAATAGAAGATTAATGATAGAAAAGATAGTAGTAACAAAAGAGAACCACAGAGCTGAAGGTGTTGCAAAGTTTGGAAAAATTCTGGATCCCTGTCCACAGTGAAAGCGGTTGAGCCCTGAAAAAAATAAACTCAGAATTATGCCAAAGAAATGGATCTCAAGAACAAGGAAACCTGCAGTTGGCCCTTTACATCTGATCTGTTTTACATTTTCTTGGCTTAGTCGCCCTACATTTTGCAGTGAATTAGTTGGTCAACTGATTTTACTCAAAATAATTTATTTTCTCAATTTACACATCAAGTCCATCTTGCTTTATCTCTTTCATTTTTTTAAATACATTTTATTGATTTTTTTACAGAGAGGAAAGGAGAGGGATAGAGAGTTAGAAACATCGATGAGAGAGAAACATCGATCAGCTGCCTCCCGCACGCCCCCTACTGGGGATGTGCCTGCAACTAAGGTACATGCCCTTGACCGGAATTGAACCTGGGACCCTTCAGTCCGCAGGCCAATGCTCTATCCACAGAGCCAAACCGGCTAGGGCTCTTTGATTTCTTGAGTGTGCTTTGAGCATGGGTCATAGGTGATATTTGTTTTCAAAACAGGAAACCTGAAGTGATCAGGCAAGGAATTAACTCAAAAGGATGGAAATGTGGGATACAGTCTCCCCTCAGTACATTTGTCTTCTGGTGGGAAGTCAGCAATAAGCAAAGAGGGCTCTGTTGAATGCCGTGTGATACCAGCTGCTCCCACCTTGAGGGTGGAGACCTACCTGGATTGGAAGTGCTACCTCAGGAGCTTCGTTACCTGAGGAGCTGATCAGGCCTCTACTAGGGAAATGCCAGTGCGTGCCCACAGCCCCAGAGTTCATAGGCATTTTAATTTTTTTTTCTGTAGATGAAGGCAGTATTTTTTTACAACTAACCCTTCTAATTTGGAGGGTGTCATGTGAAAGGCTGATGGCTATCCTGAAGCCCACGATAGTCCTGGCATAGCCTTAAAAACTAGTTGGTTACCTTCCTGCTTTTCTTCACCACACAGCGCACACATTCTCCTTTCCTTTTACATATCTTGGAAGGAGAAAAGGTATGTGGACCCACATCCCGCGTGGTTCAGGGTTCGGGATCTGGAGAAGGGGCCGCACGCAAATGAAAGAGACAAGAAATAATTTGGAAATATTGGGGGCCAGGCGGAAAGCCCAGTGCAAGAGAAAAGACTTCCACTGGTGCCCAGGCCTAGCCAACCTTTTATTCAATTTTGGATACACATCCAGCTCTTAGGCAGGTAATTGTGGTAACAGACAGACTATCTTAATGGTCAGTAAATATTAGATTTACTCTGAGACTATTTGGTCAGGAAATAGCTTGAGCCCCCATTGTCTGGACTAAACAATCGGTGCATAGCTCTGCTCTAGCCCTTGCCAGGGGCTCAAGGTTCACCAGCCTTCCGGGATCCTTGTTTACACTTCTCTGATAGTGAAGACAATGGGTGGCTTCCCGCAAAAAGGAAGAGGAGAGACGGCTTTCTGTGGCTTTCTGTGACAGTACCTCCCGGCCGCTGCCGCGGGGACACAGCTAGGTCACACCACCTACAGGCAGGAGAGCATGGTGCTTGGACTAGCCCATCGTCGTTGCTCTGAAGCTTCTCATGTTCCCGGGGACTTCCTCCCTCGGCTTTCACTTGGGACAAGCAAAGCCATCAGTTCCATCTAGAAATATTTTTCCAGGGAAGAGACAAGCTGTAGGTAGAGGTGGCCTGTCTCCTGCTGTGCTGCTAAATTTTGATGGTTGGCAAACCCCAAGAGGGGAGATTAGGACATTGGCGATGTCTACTGCATCTAATGTACAGCTGCCCGCTGACCGTCGGTCGCGGGAATGGGCAGCCAGGGCAGGAGTCAGCAACCGAGGTGTATTTCCAGATCGGGCATAGTCCCAACTTCTCTGCCTCACTTTCTCATCTCTTAAGTAAATGTTGGCAGCAGATCTTGTTTGCCAGGATCCCATTGACTCTTTAACCTGTAACATGCCAAGGTCCTTGAAAAATACAAGCGATGTCAGCATTCATCACTAGTGTTAACTATAATAGCCAGTCCTATTCTTCACTCTTCCCCTTGAGGTCCAGAAGAAAGGATGGGGGAGACTGTGAATAACAAAGAGGCATAACAAATAAGAAATGACAACAGAGTGGCTCTGGGTTGGCAAGGTAGAGAGGAGGGTGAAGGACCTATTCAGGAAGAGAATGGAGTCTTAGGCCTAAATTGCAGCCAGCAATAAGCTATGAGTCACTCTTCTTAGAACAGTGTGCCTCCAGCATGGCCCAGGCTCCTGGCAAGGTCCTGGTACTTGTATTCCTTCCTTCTGTATCCCTGGCACACTCTTGAAGTTAACCTCACAATACCCCTGGCCCAACTCTGGTCCACCCGTAAGGGTGTTCACTGCCTTTCAGAACCCCCACATAAAATCATATTGTAGCAGCGGTTGCATTCTAGAAATGTACCCTGTTGTTGGGGCTCAAGCATTCATGTGGTATTGAAAAAGGAATGTAGGACCGAGAGAAAAGTTGTAGATCCAAGGCCTAGCGCTGCCATTTAAACACCTGCCTGTGAAACCTTAGAATCCGTAATCTCTGTACCTAATTTCCCTATTGGTAGTGGTGATAGTTCCTAAATAAGAGATGTGAAAGTGTTGTAAACTGTAAGATGTTAGGCAAATGGGAGCGACTGTGTAGCAAGTATGAACATGGACCAGATCCGCATTCCCCTCTGGAAGCTGGGACTGACAGTCCCTCCCGGCCGCGCGGACACACAGGCAGGTCACACCACCTACAGGAAGAGAATCAAGGCATCTTCGAGCATCTTCGAGTGATGATGGACAGGCAGAGGCTTCTTGTGACAATAGATCAGCAGTTCTCAACCTGTGGGTCACGACCCCTTTGGGGGTCAAACGACCCTTTCACAGGGGTCGCCTAAGACCATCGGAAAACACATATATAATTACATATTGTCTTTGTGATTCATCACTATAATTTGTTCAATTTGTAACAATGAAATTGGGGGTCACCACAACATGAGGAACTGTATTAAAGGGTCGCGGCCTTAGGAAGGTTGAGAACCACTGCAATAGATCCTTTTGTGGGCAGGAACGGGACCAGGGCAGAACTTCTGTTTATTTTTTTAAATACTTTTGTCTCCATTGGTGTTTTCATACCTGATCAGGGTGTGGTGCTGGGTGGTTCACAACTGTGTCTGACGCAGAAGCAGAAGGAAGAGGTGAAAGTGATAAAGCAGTGTTGTGAGGGGCAGAGGCCTTTCGTGCTGAGACTAGAGCAGCCGGCGGTAAGGAGACCCCGTCACCTCCAGAACCCCACGCTCCCCTTCCTCCCTGTCAGCTCCCCTCCTCTCTCCTCCCTGTCAGCTCCCCTCCTCTCTCGGGGGCCCAGATGCCCAGCCGGGGTCTCTGCACTCACAGCAGGTGCACAAGTGAAGAACGCGAGCCAATCAGAGCACAACACTGGGACCAAACCAGCTTACACAAAAGCACTTTAATGGACAGTATACAGTTTTCAAAAATATATTTTTGTAAGAAAATGGCAATAATTAAGTATAGCCTTTACAAAGAAGTTTCTCAGTAAATTCCAGTGTACTTCAGACCCCTGTCCACCAAGACAGCCTCCTGGGCAAACGGTTTAACATCCACTAGTAACAGAAAGACCCACATCCAATAGCGACCCCCTCTTCTCCCTCAGTGTTGGGGTTGCACCAGGCCTGCGTGAATCTGCCTTTCCTCATCTTGTTCCCTTTGATCCTTGGTCCGCTAGTAGCAGACGCATATGTAACAGCTCATTCAAAGCTGTTTTCTTGACAAAAGAATTGTTCGTTTAAGTCTTAGACCTGAATAACTAGGAGAAAGTGTAGAAGACCAGTAAGGTTCCTATTGCTGCCTTGCTGCAGGGCAGGATGGAGAAGGGAATTCTGTCCTTGGGGGGTGGCCTGTCCTTGATTAGCAGTCCTGAATTTAGGGGTTCTCTCTGGGGCACAAAGCACTGGGCAGGCTTCCAACACAGGTTTTAATCCTGTTTCTGTCACTAACTATGTGACTTGGGCCACATCACTTTATCTTCCTGGGCTCCAGGTTTTCTGTTTAAGATAAAAACAAGAAGATTGGACTAGGTCTCTACAACCCCCTTCCTGTGACTGGTGTGTCACTTTCCAGCCAGGGTAGCCCTCACTGTACAGGCTGGACTCTGGGGAGTGTGAGGATCGAGTTTCAAATGAAAATGCCCAATGCCAAACACTGTGTCATCAGCCTGTCTTCTATTTTATTTTTCATTCAAGAGACATCATTTCTAGTAAAACAGACGTCTACATGCCTGCTCAGAGAAAAAAGCCAGCTCTCTTACAAATGTTTTTCCAGAGAACACTCACTTAGAGCCGTGCTGGGTGAGTTAACGCGGCCGTTTTATATACATTACCGAAACACCTATAGATGTATCAGCTTGAACTCGTTTTTCAGTTTCTCCAGCATATTGTCCAAAAGGATAAAGCTCAAAAGTAGTTTAAATAAACTTTCCGCTAGCTTTTATGGCAAGAGGGGGGAAAGGAATCTGTCTAGATTAAACCCGTATTCTCTCTCACGATTCCAGAATATTCTGTTCGTCCTTCCAAAGCTTTGCCGCTTCTCTCGCTTTCATGGCAGCACACTTCCCACGGGGTGGGGTTTGTCCAATCGTCAGATTCGCGGCTTCTGGCCTTTCACGCGGCTCAGGGGAGCCAGTGTGTCACAGCAGGAAAGAGGGTGTAACCTCTCTGTGGGTACCACCTGCTTACAGTCAGCTGTGTTCCTGGCGGGCTCCTCTCCTCAGCCCAGGACCTGGCTTCCCGACAGCAGTTAGAACCCAGGAAAGAGACGGGAAGGCCTTTACGGGTGCATGGCCGTGAGGCCTTGACATAGATGTCTAGTGGCAAGAGCAAGCCAAGGCCAGGGATTGGACTCGGAAGTTGCCCCAAAGGCTAGAGAACACACTTTGGCTGCACCAGATGAAGGAGCCTCTGGGCCAGCCCAAAGCTTCTCAGCTTCTCGGGCAGAGCCAGTCATTCCTCCGGACCAAGCTTTGCTAAGCGTCATCGCCCCCCACCCCCTACCCAGGCCTGGGGGAGCGGCTTGGGCCAATTTTCAGACATATTTGCTGTCTCTGAAGGCCGAGCCGGGGAAACACGACCCAGATGGGCAAAGGAGGAGAATCCTGGCCCCTCCCACAGTGGCCATGACAGACCCACTGGGTAGGAAGAACCAAACACGGGGCAGAAAGGAAGCAAACGTCTCTTCCCAGCGTAACAAGATTTCCTCTTTTCCCCAAACCGGCATCGTCCTCCCTCCTGCCATCTCCACACAGATGATTTGGGATCCTTGTTGGCCTCGCATCTCTCTATCTCTTGGGAAAGCCATTGGGGCCCCAACTTGAACCCCAAGGCCAAAGGGCTAAAGGCTATGACGAAGGAATCGGGCAGCCAGGGAAGGACATAGAGCTTCCCTCTCAGCTCTTACCCTTTAAAACAAAGAACCTAGCCCAAAGCAGAGAGCCGACTTCATCAGAGCCATGGCAGGGCCTGTTTCTAGGTTCTGGAGTCCTGGCTTTTTCTCATTCTCCTGAGCAGTGCTGTCCATCTTCCTGGCTGGTTCCAGGGAATTTAGGCCCAGGAACAAGAAACCTTGGGCAACATTCAAAACTCCACACAGGATTCTCTCTTCTCGGAAAGGCAGATTAAGCCTCACTCTGCCCAGTCCTCAGGCGCCGTCTCCATGGCCCTAACTGCTGAGCGCCCCCAACATCCCTCCACTGAGAAATATTTAGTTTCCCTGAGATGCCGCCAGAAACTCAGGACAACTGGGCAGCCCCCTAGGACCCGAGAAGAGGACACGGTTCCTAGGCAGAACAGCAAGGCCACTGGGAAGAGACAGACGCCCGGTCCCCAGGCTGTCCCGTGCGCGCCTTAAAACACACACCGCCCATTCCCTGGGGCTCAGGAGACTCCCAGTCGGTGAGATTACCTGCCTGAGAGTCTCCCTATAAATTGAGCTTTGGCCTTGGGCAGTATAGGGCTGGACTGAAAATCAAACCGACAGATGCATCAAAATAACAAATCGCTCAGCAACTTGCAAAGTCCCTGAGTTTCCTATGACAGAGAGAGTAAGCCCATCCTCCTGGCTATTTCACCCGACTGTCTCTTGAGGACACCTCTCCGCTGGCTGGGGACCCGGGAGGTCCTTCCTCAAACTGCTCATTCACACTGGATCTCGGGGGGAAGGGGGTCCCTAGCTTGGGTCTCACCCCATCTGATGAGCAGTAAACAACATACTAGGAACACTCTGCCTTCAGTCGCTGCTGTAGATGGAAGTTCCCGGTGGACACGGGAGGCCAAAGGAACACAGTGGAGCCACCCCGGGAGGAAGGGCTTCCCCTGCTGCTCACTGTAGACAGACCCCTTAGCAGACCTCGTTCGCACTGGGAGTCCTGGGTGGGTTACGTCCCAACCTGCTAAGCAAAGGCTAAGAAACCAGAATTCAGAGCAAGAGGTTCAAGGTCATGAATGACTTGTGAGTCCCAGGGCACCAAGGCAGAGTGGGGATAAAAACTGAGTGAAGGGAGGGGGAGGAGCAACGGGGACGCGAACACTGACAGACGGGGCTGGGGTAGGACGCTGCACCGGGGATCCAGACTTTCAAGTCATCAGATCCCACTGAGACAGGACCTGGCCCCGCTCTCCCTTCTGCCCCATCCGTAGACTGCAGCCTCACCCCTGCCCAGGGCAGCTCCGGAGGGAGGGGGGCGGTGATCCCAGCACGTGGCAAGGTGGGGATGAGCACTGGGCTGAAGGAGTCTGTTTTCATCCTGACTCTGTCACCAAGTGGCTGTGTGACCTTGACCTTACCCTCCGCAGGCCTCGGTCATCTTGTCTGCGAAACGAAGGGATTCTACCAGATGATCCCTAAGGTCCCTCATATGGCTCTTCCTTTTATTTCTCTTCCTCATCTTCCAGCAGCACTGAGCTCAGGCACTAGTGGGTTATTTTACAAGAGGAATCTAGACAGAATGTGATTTGTTCAGCTTGAAAAGGGAAATATTAAGGCCCTGTGGGGACTGGAGGGCGGGTCCCTCTGAGTCTGCTCGCCCCCCACCCCCAGTCTTTCCCTCACGCTGGGAGGACGCTCCTCCCCTGTCCAGTTGGCACTTGAGGTGGTTCAGTCTGGAGCTCTGTGCCCTGTTGGCGGCGCCAGCAGGCCTGCTTAGAGGTGTGTGTCCTCCTCCTCGTCCAGGTCATCCTTGATCAGGTTGTCCAGGGGGACGATCCAGCTGTCCCCCAGCTCCCCATTCAGGTTGACCACCTTTTTCTCCTGCATCTCTGATGAGGTCTCCATCACTTCCAGTGTTGGGTTGTCATGGTAACCATTCTCCACCGTCTGCAGCTCCTCTGTGAGTCGTTGCTAGAGTGGGGAAGAGGAGTGAAGAAGAAAGGCAATCTGTGGGGGGCTATTATCCTTAACGTAACACAGGTACCCCGATAATCCAGGAACCCCCGTTTGGCTAGTGTGAGCAGTAAGTGCTCTTGGAGGCCACCCTATGACTGGCCTGCCTCAGGGCTAGCTGGACAAGGGCTTCCTCAAGTTCCCAGCTCACCTCACCTTCGCCCCGGTGACTTGTGTGAGTGGAAATGGGCTTCGTTCTCCAAAGTCCTTCCAAGTCTCTCCTCCGTCCCCTCCCCACAAACCTTACTCTCCAGGCGCCTGCCTCACCGCACCGCACTGCACTGGGAAGGAACTCCCTTTATTCAGACGGGGGCTGAGCACCTCTCTGGGCGGAGCACAATGGGCCCAGCAGAGCGTACAGCCCCCTCTGCCGCAGACAGTGGCCGCCTGGAGCCAGGGCTTTACTCCATCTGACCTGAGATTCACCCTGCGCGCACAGTGGAGCCACCTGATCCAGAGATTCTGTTTCAAACGCCGTGTGGGAAGCTGGGCTTGGGGGTCGCTTTAAAGCTCGCCCAGTGCGCAGCCAGGGCTGAGAACGAGAGTCCGGGTGGGAGCAGAATGATGGGAATCCCAGGGAGGCGAGTGGAAGAACTGGCTCGACAGGCGTGCTACACCCCCCGACTTCAGTGACCCCCAGAGCGGCTCCGCACGGTGGGTCTTCTCCCCACTGTGCAGATGAGGAACCTGGTGCTGAGACTACATGACTTGCTCGAGGTCACACGGACAAGAGCGACAGAGGCAGGGCTTAAACCAAGTCTTTCTGACTCCAAAGCCCACGTTCTCCCTCCCACCGTGCTGCTGCTTCAGCTGTCCAGGAAAGTGTCCATTTCCTGGAAGGGCTGGTGTCTGCCAGGGCCCCCGGCCCACTCACTGACTCTGCTGCGGGAACAGTGGGGTGACAGTCCCTGGCGAGGGGCAGGGGGGCTCACCTGGTCCTTCCTCTGAGAGAGGCGCTGGTGGCAGCAGCCGTACAGGGCAGCCACGAGGAGCAGGAAGGAGGCCATGGAGACGATGGTGATGATGAGGGGCATGCTGAAGCGGTCCTCCGTCTCTTCCGGGGGTCCTTGGCCCCCCAGCCGCAAGTCACTGACTCCCATCTGGCCAGGAGAGAGGAAGGTGTGAGGCAGAGAACAGGTCCCAGGCCTCCTCTCTCTGAATTCCCATTCAGGAGGTCGTCTGCTCAGGGTGGGGCCTAGGACACCGCCCTGCTGTCCCCTCTCTCGTCCTCCTGTCTTCTAGGCCAGTGATGGCGAACCTATGACACGCGTGTCAGAGGTGACACGCGAGCTCGTTTTTGGGGGTTGAATGGCATTTAAATATATAAAATAAATATCAAAAATATAAGTCTTTGTTTTACTATGGTTGCAAATATCAAAAAATTTCTATATGTGACACGGCACCAGAGTTAAGTTAGGGGTTTTCAAAATGCTGACACACCGAGCTCAAAAGGTTCGCCATCACTGTCCTAGATGCTTGCAAACCAGAGGTGCCTCTACAATGAGAGAGATTCCGTGGAGCAAAGTAACTGGGGACTTCTGAGGGACCGGCTCCTGAGCCCTCGGTCCCAGCACGTGGGAGGAGCCACTTACCTCCTTCAGGTCATCCCATTTTTCTTTCAGCAGCTCATAGAGGTCCTTGGGCGGGACTTTGGCTGTGGGGAGGGAGAGATGCCGCCTCAGTGGTCTGGCTCACTGATCTGGTGAGGGACAGACGGGGCCCCACCAGGAGGACATGCTGTATCCCCACCTCCTGAGCGGCCTGGGAGGGGGCCTCTGGGGCGGCCCAGGAGGGGGCCGGCTTGACGATTCTTAGGGAACGGAGGGAGCACCGTGCTGACCCATCTCCAGGGCTCCTGAGCTGTCACCCGTCCTGCCCCACCCCCATCCACAAAGGGCTCAGCCCCCCTTTGCCCCCAGCTCACTCTGGAAAGTGATATCTTTGATGGCCACGGCCTGGATTTCTAGGGCAGGCACCACGTGTATATGGCACTGATCTCGACTTGGGTTGAAGTTGGCCTTTGCTGCTCCGCACAGAAATGTAATCAGCTTGTCATCCAGAGGGCTCCCGGGGTGCCCCGCCTGGAGTGGGAGACCACAGGTGAGTCCTCAGGGATCCTACAGCAGCCCAGGTGTGGGGCTGCCCTTCGGAAGCACAAACCTGTTTCCCTCTCCAGCCTCAACTGGGGCCATTCCCAGGCTGGCCAGGAGTTAAGAGATCTGTGCTGTTCTGCAGGACAGACCCTGCACTCCACGCCCCGTGCACCTCTCCACCGCCAGTCCCCCACCCTGTTTATCTTGTCCTTGTGGAACAAGGCCTTTCACCCTAATGCCCTTCATCATCTCTCTCCTGAGAAGGGGCTAGAGGAGGTACGGCCACTCCTTCCCGCCGTGGGAAAGACCAGTTCTCTCTGAGCTTCTCTCCAGCCTTGACGCCCAGTTCACAGACCTCAGCAGAGGAAGCCATAGCTCTCATGAGGTTCAGGGTTATCTACCCCAGAATTGAAACATGTGCCTATTCCCTGGAATAAGACCCTCTGAAGCCATCAGCAGGCTGACAGCATGAAAGGCGGGGCCGTCACTGAACAGGGAACCGGGGAGTATCTTGAAGATGCAGAAGGGGACATCTCGGAAGGGGGCTTTCTATATTCCTAGGGAGACAGAGCCCGGCTGACACGCCTTAGGGCAGCGGGTGAAGAAGCAAAGTGTGGCCGCTTTTGCCCAGTCCTGTCATGCCATCTAGAGGCACCGAGCTGGCATTTCTCTGACCTGGTTTTGGAATAAGGGACCGAGATGAAGAAAGGACTCTTGGTTTGGCTGACCTCAGGAACCCCCAAACCAACTGCTGGGTTTCGACTGGAATTTCCCAGGCTTACAGGTTCCCCAGCCTGACACCAGGTAAGGATCCAGGCTTTCCACCTGCCTTTCACAGCAAGGGGGGAAAGTGCTCCTCACACCCGGTGACAGCCTGCCAACAAGGAGACTCCTCCCTGGTCCCGTACGCCCAACCTCAGGGGAACACTGATCCCCTTTCCAAACTCTCGTCTGAATGTATGCTTTTGTAACGTTCGCTTGGAAAACGCCAGCAAAGTGGGCGCCCAAAAGGAAACAACTGCAGGAAATACAGGCGGCATCAAAGTGCTGCAAACCCAAGTTCTCGGTTCTTTAGAAACCATGTTCTGTTCTAGTTCCCAGGGGTGTTCGCAAAAACAAGCGCTGACCAGGAGAGGGCAGCAGTGAGCCGCCCATCACCTGCACTCGCAGGGCTCGGCCACTTACTGGTCGTGCTGAGTAAAACCCTTGGAGAGACTGGCGGCCCGAGGGCACACAAGGCTACACTCCGGCCTTCATGCCATCCCCTCCGGTGCATGCACGCACCACTCCGCGTGGGAGAACGACTTGGCAATGGCTCTCTGATGCTCAGGAGCTCTGCCTCCTCAGGTTAAAGGAAGATTCTCTCTGGTTTTCCTGAGGCCATGGATCAGGAAACAGAAAACCAGACGATAGGTAAGAACAGGGCGAGTTAGCAGACCAAGCTTCTCATTTTGACTCGAGGCCTCTGAAGCCCACAGAGATAGACTGACCGTTACCTGAACTAGAGGCAAACAAGAACCAGGACCGGGGTTTCCCGATGCTCAGAGCATGTGAACAGCTGCGCAGTGAAAGCCCAGGACAGGACGCCTGGTGCTCCTGGCCCTGCCGCAGCCCTGGGCGTTGCGGCACCCGAACCCCACTTCCTCCCTCTATAAGACGGGATGGGGCTACTTCCTAATAGGACAAAACAAGGCCAGGAAAGCGAACGCGTCTCAGCCCCTTTTCCGAAGGAACTTCGTCCCCACCTCCCTTAACCCTGCTGCTGCTGAGCTGACTTGGGGGTGAGAATCGGGGGGGAGGGGGGACGCGGGTTAGCGAGGCACTCACACAGAGGCTGGTTTTCGTGAGGTTCAGGATGAGCATCTTCTCATTCAGCCTTTCCGGAGGCTCACATTTTACCTGTAAGAAGCCACTGGATTAAGGTTCAGGCGGAGACCGACAGGACCTGGTCTTTGACTCCTCCCCTCCTCCCCCTGGGTGGGTGAGACCAAGGAGTTTCTGGCACCGGGAGCGTGGCTGGGCCAGAGTGTCAGAGCCGGGGGTGTCCCGCCCGTCTAAGCCAGCGCCTAGCAAAGCCAGGAGAGAGCAGGGCCATTGGATGGCTGCTCCTGCTGCCCTAGCGGGGGGCTAAAGTGAAGGAGAGAGCCCCTTCTCCCCACCCAGGTCTGGGCTCTCTGCGGCCCATCCCTGCCGGACTTACCACCCTGTCATTCCCAGGAGCTGAGGGGGAAGAAGGGATGCTGGAGTCTTGGGGGGCAGTGGGAGCCAGCGGAGTGCTGGAGCCTGTGGGTCCCCCAGGAGGCGTGGCTGCGGGTCCTGATGAAGCTGCTGCCGGCCGCAGGGGCTCAGACGTAGAGGCCCCAGGAGAGGGCCCAGCGACGGAGGAAAGGGTCCCTGTGATGGCCGGCACATTGCTGGAGATGGTTTGTTTTCCTTGTGAGGTAGCCAATGGAGCTGTAATTGGGAAAACAAAGGTCGTGAGAAAAGATGAGTGGTACCTTTAAGAGAAAAGGCCAACCTTTCTTGTTCTTCGTTTCCTCGGGTCCTTTGGTCTTATCGCCCCACCTCCACCCCACCCCCAGCCCACCTGGACTGCAAGCGGGAGTGAGCAAACCAGGAGGAAGAACAGGCAGAGGGCAATTCCTGCAGCCTGGGGCAGGGTGGGCTGGACTGGAGGACCCCGCGTGAGAACTAGAGGAAAGGAGTAACAACAGTGACAGTGACATCAGCAGCAACAGCGAACACGCACCGAGGCGCTGACTTCCTGGAGGGACTGTCCTAAGCGCCTCACAGGTACTTTCTTAGTGGATCCTCACAACAAGCCTAGGAGGCAGGTACCATGATCACCAGCTCGGAGGTTTGCCTAATGTCCTCGGCTCACAAGTGGCCGAGCCAGGATTTGAATCCAGCCGCACCGGATGCAGAGCCCTTGCTCTTACAGCAGGATTCGACCACCCTCTCCTGGCGTGGAGGTCCGTCACTTCGGTAAGCGCCTGGCTACCTGGGGGAAGCTTGAAAATGCAGATCCTGAGGCTTGCGCTCAGAAGTTCTGATGCAATACCTCTGACATGTCATGACCTGGAGGCTCATGACCCCTCAGTGAGTTCCGAAATTAATTTACTGGGTTAAGACCAGCACTGAGCAAGAAAGAGGAAATGGAGTGAAGTAGGAAATATCAGGGTGTGGCACATCTGGTAAGGATAAGCCCTGATTAGTGAAAACTTGTATCCGTTATGTGTGTGTTACATGCATTTTGCATGTATGTGCCCTGCATCGCGGTGTAAAACCAACCTGTATTCCTTATAGACTGCCGTCAAACACACTGGAGAAAGACTGCTCTGGAGGATTTCTATTAATACCTCCCCACTGCCACCCACAAGTCTCGCCCACGAGCAGACAGTTGGCTTGTGTCTGTGCTCAGCCGGGCAGGGCACAGCATCGACGCTCAGAACACACTGGGCTGAGTGAAGGCGGCATGTCTTTAACGATGTTTAACCCTGAGCATGGATCTCCGTCTTCCAGCTGAGCAACTGCATAGGTTCTGAGTATTTAAGTCTCTTGCCCTGCCTGGATGGCTCAGTAGGCTGGAGCATCATTCCATACACCAAAAGGTTGCAGGTTCGATCCCCAACTGGGGTGCATACAGGAGACAACTGATCTATGTTTCTCTCTCTCTCTCTCTCTCTCTCTCTCTCTCTCTCTCTCTCGTCGATGGCCTTCTCTCTTTCTCTTTCTCTGCCTCCCTCCCTCCCCTTCCTCTCTCTCTAAAAACCAATAAAAAATATCTTCGGCTGAATATTAAAAAAAATGAAAAATAAATAATAGTTTCTTCTTGCTTGAAAATAAAAGGCATTACTTACCTGGTGGGGTAGGTGTCCCCTGAGGTGTGCCTGCAACCCCCGTCGGTGTGGTGCCTGGGCTACCGGAAGCCGTCGTCATTTTGTTTGGCCCCTCAGGAGAGCTCCCTGGGGGACTCTGAGCCCCAGGGCACGGGGTCTGTGGTCGAGTGCTTGAGGTGGTCAAGGAAGGACCAGCAGAAGTGGGACTTAGGGTGTTAACCACATGTGCAGATTGAGTGGTCGCCTGAAGTCCTTTCTTCGTGGTCATGATGTTCGTAGTAACACTACTTGGGGTCCCAGCTTGAGCTGTAGTTTTCATTTCACTCAGGATGCTTGTGGGTTCTGTCTTGGGCTTCGTCGTCGGGGAAGCCGTTGGGACAGGTGTGGTCTGGCCTGAACCTTGCACCTGCTTTGGGCCACCCGCAGGGGTGGTAGTGCCGCCCGAGTCTGCTTTCTTATCTCCGCCACTGGATGCTGTCGTTGTGCTTTGCGTGGCTGGGGTTGGAGACAGCCCTGAGCCACTGGGTGATGTGCCCTGATCTCTTGGTGCTACAGCTGCGCTTTGTGTGACTGTATCTGGAACCGGGCTTATCTTGCCTGTGGTTGTAGATGTGGCTGTGGTCGGGGTGCCTGTTCACAAAGACAACACAGAACGAGTTAGGGTGTTAGCTGGCAGTGCTCTCTGCCCTTTTCCCCAGCTTCCCCAGGACCCAGGGGCCTTGCTCTGTCTCTGCCATCCGCCTCCCTGAAGGCCTGGCCCTTGACGTGCCCAGATTTTTCTGAGGTTCAAGAAGCCTCTCATGGGGAGACAGAGAGTAAAGCAAAGTCAAGGGAAACTCTGCCGAATGAAAGGCGGGGCCAGCTAGTCCTGCTGCATGTGGAGCCCACCGTGGGCTCCCTGCCCCCCCCTTCGGTCCCATGCACGGCTCTTGAAATTTTCAATCCACCCCCCACAGACCCAGGCCGCGGGGTCACTGGGCCTCCTTCCCCAGCACCCAGGCACATGACCCTGAGGACACCCAACAGACTCCTGCTTGCTGAAAGGCCCTGTTCTAAGCAGGAGAGAGACATGCCTGTTCTCAGGGCCGTGCAATCTGGAGGGAGAATCTGACCATCAAGCTAACATGACAAATGACTCCTGAAGAGTAACAATGAGACTGAGAAGGAGGGACAGTGCAGTGTGTGTGGACTGCTCAGCGTGGTAGCTTAACCTTGTCAGGGGATCGGGGAATGAAGGTCCTCTACTTGTTCGTTTAACAAATTATTTATTGAGGGAGCCCTCCGATGATGGGTTCTCTGTTGGGCCCTGGGATGCAACGATGAATAAAACATAACCCATGGCCTCAGGAAGCTTCCATCCCAGTGAGTAAGGCAGCGATTAAACGAGTGGACAGAACTTCGGAATCTCGGATTCTTGTGGCATGAACAAGGAAATGATAGAGAGAACACGGCGGAGCTGTTTAGAGAGAGCGCTAAGGAAAGGAGCTCAGAGGTGACTGTTAGGCTAAGACTCAAACGATAACAAGGAGAAGGCTGTGTGGGGAAATGGGAGGAAAAGTATACCCAGTGGCAGTCATTGGATTTAAGGCCCACCTTGACTACATCTGCAAAGGCTATTTCCAAATAAGGTCACATTCCCAGGGACCAGGTATTGGGGATTAGACTCAAACACCACTGAACCTTCTAATCTGCTCCCCCAACCCCACTTATTCCACTATAAAAACCAGGGTTCTTAGAAGTCAACTCTGCTTTAAGCAGAAAATGAATTTATTAAAAAGATAATGAGTTAGTTAACAAAATCACTTGAGATGGCTGAAGCATGAGGGCTTAAGTCATAAACTGCACCCAGAACTCTCCTCCTGAACTTGGCTGGTGAGGACACCACTTCCACCAGCACTGAGCATGGCTGGCTTCCGTTTGCACCCCTGACATCATTAGTGCTAGATACCGACGAGAGAGCTCAGTCTTCAGGGATGCCATCAGTGAGAGCTTCCCCATTTCCTGTTATGCCTGTGTGTTAAGATTCTGGGAGGCACCACAGAGGGTCCCTGGGCTCCGTCCACACTCCCCACTGCTACATTATGTCACCACATGTAGGATTCATAGTAAGATGAATACATCTTGTAAGGTTAAGGCTCCTATTTTGCCCTGAATGAATTCCTGGGTGACGCCGTGTGCTCTGTGGAATACCATGATGGTGACTAAGGCATTCTATATGTCCATGCCTCGTGTTGCTGACAGAACATGGCATCTGGGAAAACATACTCAGATTGAGACGTGTCTGTTTTAGCTGCCTCCCTACACCACGGCCACTTGTTCATGAGCCCCCAGAGCAATCATGATTAGGTGGAGGCAGAAAGAAACTTACTGAGGGGCACAATGGTCATCTTGTCCACCTGATTATCGAGAGTGAGGAAAAAATCCTCCAGTTCTATCCCAAGAAGTCCACCTCTATGACGCTTCCATAAAACTCCCTGCACCGATCCTCCATTCGCTATCCTAAGTTCCTAAACACCTATCAAAAAATCATTAGTTGTTATTACCTATAAATTTGGTCAGATCCTCACCTCAGTGTAGCTTACCTTCAATTAAAAAAACAAACAAACCATGAAATATACTATTCAAAGTCCTGCCCATTGGAAGAACTTTTTATACTATCCTTTAGGGTCTCCCCTCAATTGGGCCTTTATCCCACAGCTGTCCACTCTTGCCAGGTCCTAGCATATTACATACATCACCAAAACGTTCCCTTTCTCAGACAACTGATCACGGGGAACTACCTTTCTTTGAGACTTTCAGGTAGGAGGTGAGGGAAGGGGGCAGTGTGGCAGGAACAGACGGGCTGAGGGTGTGGCCACCTTGTAATTTACACATATCTATTTTAGGACCGGCTCAGGTCTGGTCCTTTATAGACTCTTCAACTTGATCATGGAAAGCTGCAAAATAAACCCAAAGAAAAATAGTAGGAATGAAGTAATAAAGGGAAAAGCAGAAATCAATGAAATAGAAACCAAAAGACAAGAATAGCAAATATCAACAAAGCCAAAAATAGATATTTTAATTAACTAATAAAATAGTAAAGACTTTGGTGATGTTGATCAAAAGGAAAATAACCCAGAAGGCATAAATACAAAATATGAACTGTAATAACAGTTATTTATAGTATTGGCCATTTTGAGCAAATGCTGATAAATTTGAAGCAGAGGAGATGGACAAATTCCTAAGAAAAATACAACTTATCAGAGTGACTCAAGAAGAAATAGAAATAATAACTTGTCCTATATTCACAAAGACATTAAATTGGTAGTTAAAATTCTCTCACAAAGAAACTCCAAGCCTCAATGCAAGGGTCAAATATTCTAACCTTACAAGAAATGTCTATAGCAGAGTTTGTTTTGCCTTAATATGTGTGTCTGTAAAAAGAATTCATTCATAAGCAATTGTCAATCAACAAAACATGAAAAGTAAAAACCAAGAAAAAAGGCACATTGGGCTTAACCAGAATTAGGGACCCATGTTCATCAAAAGAAACCACAGGACTTCCAGTTTCAGCTAATAATGATAGTTGGGGGAAAACAAACGAACGAAACAACAACAAAAAACACAAAAATAACATCGCTCCCACCCTTACAACAAGAAAAAAGCTGGACAAACAGACAACTAACAACTCTTCTTGAACCTGCGGAAGAACTGAGGTCATGAGCAAACAGCTACCCTGAAAGCTGAACGTTGGGGATAGGCAACTGCGGGGAGAAACTGGACCTGAGCATTCGCTACCCAGGACAAGGTTAGGCAAGAACACCAAGCCTTTTTAATGAATTGGTCAGGCCGCATGTGAGCTACTGTGAAAGCAGGAAGCCCTGGGAGCTGCAGACATTGAAAGGTTCAAACCCTTTTTAGGTTTCCCCCCACCCAGGAACCCTGCAGGCTCATCAGGAAGACTGGGAAGAACCTTGAGAAAGCTCCCCTGTGGGGCTGGCTAGAGCAGGTCAACAGGAGCCACTGCTGAAACTCCTTGTAGGCTGATATCCCCTCTGAGGGGAAAAAGCCTTACTGTTCAGTGGAAGTCAACAAAATTCAGAGCCTGAGGGCACTGGTGGGAGGAAACCAACAGCCACCAATGAAACGCTGCCCGATTTCATGTTCCCTATTTCTGCTAGGAAATCAAAGAATTAAACTGCAGGAGAAAGGCAGAGAAGTATAGCCTGGAGGCAGTGGTGGAAGCCCCGTTGCAGCTGGGAAAGGGAACAGGAAAATAATGCGTGCTAAGTCCAGCTTCACTTCTAGAAAAGGCAAGAAGGCCACACCCTCGAGCCCCGGGTTCCAGGGCCTGTGTTAAGACTGATGTTACTCAGAGAATCAGAAATGCCCTTCCCCACCATTAATGCAAATGCTAGCAAATGTGCAGTGAAAAGTGGAAGCCGGAGGGAGCTGGGAGAGACTCTTCGGGGAGCAAGAGAAAGGGAGACCTACAGCCAAGCAGGGAAACGAACCGGTACTACTCACAGGACTTGCAGCCTCTGCTGCAACAAGTCTCAAACCCGCCCAACCTCTTACCTAGAGGAGCGCAAACTCGCACACTGAAGACATAGCAGAAGAAAAGCCATGTGCGAGGCAACTGATCATCTCTCTGACTCCGTGGCTTTGCCTATGCCGGTCATTTCACACAGATGGAATCACACAGGGAGTGTGACTCATTCAATGAGTAGCTTCTTTCCCTCAGTATAACGTTTGTTTTTGGTTTGCCCATGAGCATGTCAGTTCTTTATTCCTTTTCATTGCTGAATGCTGTCCCACTGTATGGATATACCACAGTTGTCTATCCACTCATCAGCTGATGAACATCTCGGTTGTTTCAACTTTTCGGCTATTATGAATAATGCTGCTACACATTTGTGCACAAGTTTATGTGTGGACATATGTTTTTATTTCTCTTGGGTATACACCGAGCAGTGGAATTTCTGGGCTACTTAAGGTAAGTCTATATTTAGCATTCTGAGGAATTGCCAAGCTGTTTTCCAAAGTGGCTGCACCATATTTATTACATACCCACCAGCAATATATATGAGGGGTCCAATTTCTCCACATCCTCCCCAACAATTGTTGTCATCTGTCTTTTTTGTTGTAGCCATTTTAATGGACTATAATGGATCGCCCATTGTGGTTTTAATTCGATCTTCCCTAATGACCCACTAAAATCCAGCGAGATATAAAAAGGCTAATACATCATGATCAAATGAGGTTCATCTCATGGCTAGTTCAGTATTTAAAAACAAATCAATGCAATTCATCATATTGACAATAAAATAAAAAAATCATATCATCTTATTATATTCATAAAATTCCTGACAAAATTCATCATTCATGGATAAAAAAACACACACAAAAAAACCTCAGCAAACCAGGAATAGAAGGAAACTTTCCTAACCTGATAAATGATACCTCCAAGTAACCCTTCAGCCAACATCATAGTTAATGGGGAGGGACTGAACGCTTTGCCCTTAAATTTGGGAACAAGGCAACTCTGTACTCTCTCATCACTCCTTTGAGCACTGTAAGAGAAGTCCTACCCAGCTCAGTAAGAGAAAACTCACCTCTTAAAACTCAACAACAGCCTGGCCGGTGTGGCTCAGTGGTTAGGCATCCAACTAGATTACCAGTCAGGGCACATGCTGGGTTGCAGGCTCAAACCCTAGTAGGGGGCCTGCAGGAGGCAGCTGATCAATGTGTTTCTCTCTCATTGATGTTTCTATTTCTCTATCTCTGTCCCTTCTCTTCTTCCCTCTCTAAAACAAAACAAAACAAAACAAACGCCACACATTAAAAAACACAGACAACACTCAACAATAAAAAGATAACCCAATTTTTGTTGCTGTTAATCCTCACCTGAGGATATTTTTCCCATTGATTTTTTTCCATTGCAGGGGCCAGGGAATGAACCTACAACACAGGTACGTGCCCTTGACCGGAATCAACACTCGACTCTTCAGTACGTGGGCTGACGCTCTACCACTGAGCCACACCAGCCAGGGCAATGACCCAATTTTTTTAAGAGGGCAAAAAATCTACAAGGAAAAGAAATCACCAAAGATATACAGCCCTGGCAGGTGTGGCGCAGTTGGTCGAGAGTGGTCCCGTGCACCAAGAGTCACTGGCTTGATTGCCAGTCAGGGCACATGGCCAGGTGGTGGGCTCTGCGGGAGGCATGCGGGAGGCAGCGGATCGATTTCATTGATGTTTCTCTCCCTTTTCCTTCCTCTCTCTCTCTAAATATCAGTTTTTTTTAAAAAAAGAAAAAAGATATACAAATGACAAACATGAAAAAATGTTCAACATCATTAGTCATTAGGTAAATACAAATTAAGCTATGATGCAATACCATTAGACACCTATTAGAACGGCTAAAAACCAATTGACCATACCAAATATTCAACAGTAACTCTCAGACACTGCCAGTGGGAATGCAAAAATAGTATTGCCACTCTGCAAAAACAGTTTAGCAGTCTATTTTAAAGTGAAGCATGTACCAGTAATTGCCATATGACCCAGCAATTCCATTCTTATTTATTTACACCCAAAACTGGAAACAACCAAGATGTCCTTCAAGTGAATGAATAAACAAACCGTCATCCACCCATACAATGCCTCCTTATCAATAAGCAATGAATGTAACATGGGTGAATCTTAAAAAGACATTTTAAATGAAAGAAGTCAAGGCTACATGTTTTATTCCATTTTTACGATATATGGGAAAGGCAAAACTGTAGGGATAGAAAACAGATCAGTGGTTACCAGGATTTGAGGGAGGGTGAGGAATTAATTTTAGAACAATGGAACTGTTATATATGGTATTGGGGTGATGGATACAAGAGTGTGCATTTGCAGAAACCCATAAAACAGTACACCTTAAAGAATTAACTCTAGTTAGTGCAAATTTAGAGTGGGGGGAAACCCTGGGATGTTCAGGAAATCCCAGGATGTAATCCCTGGAAGAAACATCATCTTAACCAAATGATCAAGGATTTAATGGAGGCTATGAAAACAAATGTTAGTTAGGTTACAAATGCATGTGACAGACCTCACTGGAGAGATGGGAAAGTTGACCAAAGCAACCGGAAATGGTATTCTGAATGGGTACCGTAAAACTAAGACAAAAAGGACTACATAAAAACAGTGCACTCTAAGTGGTAAATTTGTTTCTTACAAGGGTGTGGATTATCAACTTTAAATCTACTTTATGTGTAAACCAGGGTCGGTCAAATCAGTAAATAAATGACAAATAACATGAGCCAGATTCTTCACTGTCAGAGGAGAAGCTACAAATAAACCGGCGGGTGGGGAGGAAGCTGAATGAACCCTGAGAAGATACGATGTTAGAGGAAGAGAAGTCAGTACAAATTCATGTTCCTATATAAGTACACATACATACATACAAGTAGATAAATATATATACAGTGGGGCCTTGACTTACGAGTGTCCCGACTAACGAGTTTTTGAGATAACAGCTGTCTCTCCGCCGATTTGATAGAGTAATTTGAGTTAACGAGCTCGGTCCCGGAACGAATTAAACTCGTAAGTCAAGGCCCCACTGTATGTTTGTGTGCGTACATGGGTCAGTACACAAACATATATCTCCTAGCTCTGTCCACTGAGAGGGTCTCAAAGTAGTGACAACCAGTAGCATCAAGTGTAACCCAGTCATTCTCCCACAAAAGGAGCCAGGGCTCCCTGGAGAAATGACCTGATCCTGGTGCTGATGGAGAGAAAATGTCAGATGAGCCTGGAACATCTTGTAATGCCAAGAAGTAAGGAAGTGCTGGGTGGGGGTGGGGGGAGTGGGCAAGTCCAAAAGACAAAGAGCTCCCAATGGCCAAACCCAGAACAATCTAAGTAACAAAATAAAAAAAAAATATTGCATTGGAACCAAAAGAATAAGATAATTATCTATGAGTCCATGGCGATAAATGATTGGATAAAAGAAACGGGACAGAAGAAACAAATCATCATTACAGAAAAATTCCAAAACCCGTCGGTACTCTTCCCTCCTGAAAGAGAAAGGCCCTTCCCCACCTCCGTCTGAATGTGGCCCGTCTTAGACTCTTCTAAAGAAGGACAGAAAGGGAAAACTAGTGCCATTTTAGTGGAGAAACCTGGAAGACACATCATCTTAACCAAATGATCAAGGCTAGCATCACCAACGGTAAGTCATGACCAGCCATAAGTCATCAGGTCCCCTGATAAGGTCTTATTTCTGAAAAGACATAACCCCAATCTAACCATGAAAGATCATCAGGCACGCCCAAATTAAAAGGCATTCCACAAAATATCCAATCAGTACTCTTTTTAAAAACTACTATGGTTTGGAACAATTAAGGACAGACGAAGAAACTGCCACACATTAAAAGAAAGACATGATTAAATGCAATGTCATATCCTGGAACAAAAGAGACCATTAGTGAAAATACTGGTAAAATATGAATGCTCTGTAGTTTATTTAGTTAAAAGTATTGTACCAGTGTTAATTTTTTAGTTTTGATAAATGTACAGTGGTTATATAAGATGTTAAGATTAGGGGAAGCTGAAGGAAAGGTATATGAACTCTGGATCATCACTTTAATTTTTCTGTAAATCTACAATTATTTAAAAACACAGAGCAGGAAGAAAAAAAAGAGAGACCAAAAGGGAAATAAAAAAGAAATTGGGAGAAAATAGTTGCAACATCTGTAGTCATAAAAGATTAGTATCTAAAAAATACTTTTAAAAAACTACTATATGTAAGAAAACAACCCAATAGAAAAATAGACAAAAGAATCAAATAGGTATTTCATAGGAAAAAAGCAGCACCGATAGCCTATAAACATGTGGAAATGTTAGTAATTCGGGAAATACTAAATTAAATAAGAATTATCACTTCATACACACTGGATTGGCAAGTGGTAGCAAAAATACAGAGTGGTGTAAATTGGTACAAGCACTTTGAAAATATAATGACATTACCCAGTAAAGTGTAACACACCCATAGTTTTCAATCTACAGTTTTCATATGTACCACTAGGCACTTACCCTAGTAAAATGCCTACATGTATACATCAGGATGTGTTCATAAGAATGCCCCTAACAGGATTTTTGTATTGGCTCCATATAGGTAACAAGCAAATGTTTATTAACAGTAACATGGATTAAAAAGTTATGATATATTCATATAATGGAATATACTAAACAACACTGAACAAAATCAGTGAATGTGTATTGTATTACATTTTTATTATACAATACATATATTATCATGAGTAAATCTAAAAATAATACTGACCAGTAAAAGCAAGAACAATACTTATATGATTACATTTATAGGGTTCAAAAATTGACAAAACTACCTACAATTTTTAAGACAGGAACAGAAAATATTACTAGAAGTTTACAGAATTTAATACTAAGTTTAGGATAACAGCTATTTCTGGGGAAAATAGGAAGATACAACAGGGCCTTCTGATTTATTGGTTTGATTGTTTTTGCAAAGAGGGAATCATCTGTGCTGACTGATGAACTCAGTAACACAGAAGTCCCTGGTGATCGGATCACTTACACTTTCAATGGGATCAGTGCAGGGGGAGCCTGCCTGGAGCGGACTGACAGTGGGTGGTTGGTAGGGCAGTGGGCTCGTGTGTGTAGATCACTTATCAGAGGTTAGGCATGAAGAGGAGCAGAGAAATGTGGCAGTCTCTGGAGGAAGCTGGTTTAAAGCAAGCTTTGCTTTTTTGGAGGCAGGAGACGCTAGAGCTGATAAAAATGCTCCTTTTGGTTTGTCCCAGCCCTACTGTCTCATCAGGTCATTAAGGTGCAGAAGAGGAGGCGTGTGTTTGATCCAGAGCCCCCAGGGGAGGGAGTACCGCACTTCATCACAGGGCCAGGCACTTCCGCCTTTGAAACCCGAGGGAAGATGCACAGAGACATGTCAGTGCATTTGTAATGGGGGCAGTGAGACCTCAATTTCCCTTTGACAGCTTCCATTTTCTCAAGCAAGGCTAGATGAAATCTGCTGTACTCACATAAAGGACATCAGAGAGGAGGAGGGGTTATGAGGAAGGGAAAAGCATGAACTCTCATGTTGGAAATGGGAAAGTAAGCCGATGAGGAGAGTGGTTCTCCACTGGTAGCATCGGTCACCCGGGGGTCTTGTTAAAGTACCAGCTGCCAACCCCAGCCCCAGAGACCCCAACCCCAGAAACCCCAACCCCAGAGATCCCAGCCCCAGAGACTCCAACCCCAGAGACCCCAACCCCAGAGATCCCAGCCCCAGAGACCCCAACCCGAGACCCCAGCCTCAGAGTTCTCCAGAGTTCCTGATTCAGCAGGTCTGGGATAGAGCACGAGAACTTGCATAGCAAGTTGCCAAGTGGTTCTGATGCTAATGGGCAGAGGACCACGCTTTGAGGATCACTGTGCTAGAGAAAAAAAGCATGACTGCCTCGTAGTATTGGTGCCAAATTGAGGCACAGAGTCATGAATTTAAAATGAATCCAGCCCTAGCTGGTTTGGCTCAGTGGATAGAGCGTCGGCCTGCGGACTGAAAGGTCCCAGGTTCGATTCCAGTCAAGGGCATGTACCTTGGTTGCGGGCATATCCCCAGTGGGAGGTGTGCAGGGGGCAGCCAATCAATGATTCTCTCTCATCATTGATGTTTCCATCTCTCCCTCTCCCTTTCTCTCTGAAATAAAAAATATATTTTAAAAAATAAAACAAATCCAATCAGATTGAGTGTGATTTTACCTTAGCAGTGTTCCGCTACTTTGGCACAGGCATGGAAAAATGGAGGCAGGGTTCCTGTGGGAATGGGTTTGCTAGGTGAGTATGATGGCGGAAGAGGGTGCAAGGGACTTGAGGATATTTGTAAGGTAGGGGTGGCTTACTATGGATTGTGAAATACAGGATGACAAAGACAGATGGGCCCTAGCCGGTTTGGCTCAGTGGATAGAGCGTCGGCCTGTGGACTGAAGGGTCCAGGTTTGATTCCCAGTTAGGGCACATGCACACGTTGTGGGCTCAATCCCCAGTAAGGGGGCGGGGGGCGTGGAAGGCTTGCAGGAGGCAGCCAATCAATGATTCTCTCTCCTCAATGGTATTTCTATCTCTTTCTCCCTCTCCCTTCCTCTCTGAAATCAATAAATATATATATATATTAAAAAAAAAAAAGACAGACGGGTGGATAGGCAATGAGAATGAAATGCTCACGTTTCAGAGGTGGGCAGCTTGTGTTGGTGATAGCATTCAGGGTGTAAAACGGAAGGGTGAGTGAAGTAGCGATGGAAGAAGCTCCGGAAAATGGGAGGCCGGGGCATTTCATTGCGTATGCAGGTGACTACTGAGGTCCCTGTTCCCCAACTGAGATGGAGAGGAGGGAGGGCGTCTTCAGGGAGGGATGGGGAGCGCCGGGCAGGGGGTAAGGTATCTGCAGGGCGGAGGTGACATGAAGCTGCCTGGAAGGCTGTGTTGAAATGAGTGTGGTTCGGGGAGGCAGCACTGGGGACGTGACTGTTGGTCCACATGCTTATCTCATGTGGGGAGTGGATGCGAGTGGGAGGAGACACCGACCCAGTCTTCTCCCCTGGGGTGAGGAGAACGCTGCCCTGAGCCGGTTTCCTCCTGCTCCTGGCTACTGACAGACCTGGGACTGACTCTCCACTATTAATAGCGGGAAAGGAAACTCCAAAGAATGCCCCAGGAAGAGGGTGTGTGGAAGGAGGGCAGGAAGGCAGAGCTGGGAGGCTCTGGCCTGGACAACGGCGTCCACCTCTCCTTCCTTTGTTACCCCAGCTCACCTCCCCCAGCTGCTGCTGTCTCCAGGGAAATAAAACCAGAGAGCTCCCAGGGGGCCCCGTGAAAGGGCAGAGACCAGGCAGGATAAGCTGAGGTCTCGTGTGACAGCGCAAAGCGCTCGGGCTGGGAAATCAGAGACCTGCACCTTCTCGTCCTGGTTCTGCCTCTGGTGCCCGGGGCCTTGGGCGAGGTCTTGGCCTCTGAGAAAGAAACACATCTGTGAAATGGGCCAGATGCTTTCTGCAGGCCCCGAGGATGCGAGGGCGCTTCCCCACGCTGGACGCGGTGCACATTCCCGAATCTGCTTTTGCTGTGACCAAGAGCCATCCTAACCAGCCACTTCCAAGGCCTGGCTGTCCCTTTCCGAGAACTGCCTGACCTGCTTTTCCAACATGTGACATGTGCTTTGTGAACCTCTCCCCCTCCCCACCCCTGCCGCCCCAGGCACTGCCAGTGAAGGGGGAGGGGGTGGCGATGCTGCCTCAGTTCAATCTGCTTGAAGCCTCAGCCCCTCCCAGCTCTCTAGGACACCCTCCCCCACCTCAGACCCCAACTCCTTCATTGCCAGGTTTCTAGGTAGCAGCTGGAAATTACAGTGGGGTTGGTGGGATAGGGGCTTTGAAAGGATGCAGGCCCCAAACTCCTGGGTCAGTAAGGGAGCTGGGCTGCCCTAGGAGCCCACTGGTGGCCTGGCCAGGACCCCCCACCGCACCCCATCCCAACGTCATATGTCAGATGTCCTCTCTTTACACTGCGTTCAGGCCCCTTCACTCTCCCTCCTTCCCTTGTTTTGAAAGAAGTGATCCAACCCCCCACTCAGGTGATGTCCCCACCTCTGCTTCTGGGGTTTCATAAAGTAAGGCTACGCCCCGATTCCAGCGGCCTTACAGTCCCCGCCTCGGCAGAGTTGGTCATCCTTTCCCAACACCTCCTCTTGCTGAGCTGAATACTCCCTGCCTCCCACCAAGACGCCCTTCTCCAGCCCTCTCTGCCTGTGTGGGGCCTGTCCTTGGTGTCTGCTCTGAGGTTCTGCCCTGGGTATCTCATTAGCCTGTACCTTCCTTTATAAATACTCCTCCTCTGTGGCATTAAGAAGGCTGATCCCACTACTCCCACCCCATACACACACAGGTCCTAACCAGGTTGGTGGGGGCGGGAAGGGGAGGGGGAGGGAGCCCGGCCTGGGTGGACAGCACCAGGAAGGGGCTTATGGGCAAAGGTCAGGGCTCTGGACCAGGAGCCGGGGGAGGGGAGCAGGGAGGCGGCCAGCTGTGGTGATCTCCCAGCTCTGCCCAGACCCTCTCTGTACAGATGGGGTCCTGTATCAGTTTCCTGTGGCTGCCATTCAAATTCCCACAAACTGGGTGGCTTAAAGCAACAGAAATTCATTCTCAGAGTTCTGGAGGCCAGAAGTCTGAAATCGATGAGTGATAGGTCTGCTTCCCCGGAGCCTCCACGGGGACCTTCCCTGCCTCTTCTGGTAGCTGCTGGCATTCCTTGGCTTGCAGCATCATTCCAATCTGTTGCCATGATCATGCTGCCGCCTCCTCCTCTCTGTCTCTTATAAGGAAACGTGTCAGAGAAAAGTACGACTGCCAAGTCAACCTGTTAACAAGCACCCACGTAACCCAGGTGACCTCATCCCAAGGTCCTTAGCTTAAGTACGTCTGCAAAGACCCTTTGTCCACATAAGGTGATAACCACAGGCTTCGGGTTGACATGTATATTTTGGGAGAGGGGGACATTTTTCATCCTGGCACAGGTCCCCATCTGAAAAATAGGGTAATGACCTCTGTGGCTCCTCTCTATACCCCTCCAAACAGCCCCTTGCTTGGGCCAAGGACCCCAAAGATGCACCTGGTCAACTTCCCTGGCATACGAGGTGCTATGGTCTGGATGTTTGGTGTCCCCCGAAATTCATACGTTGAAGCCCTACCTGGCAATGTGATGCTACTAGGACGTGGGGCCTTTGGAAAGTTCACATGGGGTCATGAGAGCAGACACCCCCCGCCATGCCCAAGGTTAGTGTCTCAGACTAGAGGAAGGGCCCCAGAGCTTCCTGTCTCTGCCATGTCAGGATGCGGGAGGGCGGCGGTCTACAAGCCAGCGGGGGTCTCCGGGACCTGCCACGCGGCCACTCTGAGTTGGAATTGCCAGCCCCTGGAACTGCCTATTGTTTAGGCCATCCAGGCTATGGGTTTTGCAGCAGCCCAAGCTGACTAGGGACAGGGGCTCGGGTGGAGGTTAATAATGAGAATAAAAATAGCAGGAAGGTCAGCTCCAATGTCTGGGGAAGGGCAGGGTCCCAACCTGCCTTCCTCACTGCCAGGCAGACCGAGTCAATGTGGCCACAGGTTCTGGTCCCCTCCCCACAGCCCTGTCCCTTCCCCTGTTCTCTTGGGGCCTCTGGACAGCAGGACAGCACCCTAGGGGGGATCAGGCCTGGCTCCTCAGCACCGCCTCTCCCCGCCGGGCCCAGAGCTG
Organism: Myotis davidii; assembly: GCF_000327345.1. Taxonomy (NCBI): domain Eukaryota; kingdom Metazoa; phylum Chordata; class Mammalia; order Chiroptera; family Vespertilionidae; genus Myotis; species Myotis davidii. The sequence continues at coordinate 133,210 of NW_006282186.1, read as the reverse complement.
CCCCATCAGGGGAGATAATTCCGGGCATTCTTCAAATCTGGAATTGTTCAGCCCTTATCAGCTTGTTCCAGCTGGACCGCCCGACACTCACTCCCAGGGTGGGTCCTCGTCTGGCAGTTTCCCTGGGCAGGAGAGGGCAGCCCCTGTCCAGCATGCCGTCTCCCAGCAATGGGGACCCTCTTCCCTGCGGGCGAGGGCTCCAAGGCCAGGGACCTCACCCCACCTCTTCTGCCCCAAGCCAGCAAATCATCCTGCTTCCCCATCCCCTACACCTGGCGGTGTGGCCCAGAGCCTAAGGCAGTGGTTCTCAACCTTCTGGCCCTTTAAA